>NC_057802.1:406802564-407102564 GCF_018294505.1 Triticum aestivum | reverse complement strand
GCTAACAAGGTGACGGATGCTACCTCCGACAAGGGGGAAGCTACTAGCGAGAAAGCTCCTTCTTCTAGTGGTAAAAATGGCACCGGCATCTTTGCCCATGTGGAACCTCCACTTGTCTATGGTGGACCGCTTCCTTCCACTCATTTGAATCATGCCGGACCGGCCCCTAAGATTGAGAAGAATGTAGAATTTGATTCTTGGGTCTATCGTTTTAAGCGTCATTTAAATCATGTGAACACTAACCTTTGGAGAATCATTGAAGAAGGTTTCTATCCGCATGACCGAAGTAACTTCACTCCTAGAGAAGCCGTGGATAATCAATTCAATGAGAATGCTCTCTTCATCATCCAAGAAGCAATCCCACCCGAAGATCTTCCTCATCTCCGGCCCTACACCATGGCCAAAGATGCTTGGCACCAAGTGGTTTCCCTCTATCGGGGAAGCGCAAGCATTCAACGCTCCAACTATGAAGTGGTGCAAGATGAAGCCGATGAGTTTGCAATGAAAGAAGATGAAGAACCTCGTGAGCTTTATCGGAGAGTAACTAAACTCGCGGTCTCTCTCCGAGATCATGGAAGTAAGGACACGGATGACAATTGGATCAAGCGCAAATTCCTCAAGGCAATGATGCCCTACCACAAAGCCATGTCCTCCGTCATTCGTCAAAGGCCGGACTTCCACACCTTGTCCTCAAGTGAAGTGTTGGATGAGTTCGTTGCTATGAGCATCTTGGACAAGACCGCCGACAATGCGGTTCTTCGCTCTCAAAGAGTAAAGAAGCCCAACCTTGCTCTAAAGGCCAAGGTTAGTATGGAGGAAGAGGATGAAGAGGAAGAAGAGGAGAGCAACCTCGAAGATACGAAGTATGCCTATCATGAACACATGGCGCTTGCTTCAAGGCAATTTTGGAGCAAGAAGAACTCAAGGCCCAACTTCAACAAGAACAATTCAAGTGGCGCAAAGGGCAAGCAACGAGTGAGGACTTGCTTCAATTGTGGCAATGTGAGCCACTTTGTTGCGGAGTGCCCTTATGAGAAGAGGGAAGACAATGGTGGCAAGCTCATCCGAAAGGACAAGGCCAAGTCGTTCCCCAACAAGAGCAACTTCACCAAGAAGACTCCTCCCAAGGCATTGGTGGTACAAGAAGAGTACAATGAGGATGATGACGATGAGGAAGATGGTGAGTCGGTTGCCATGGCCTCCGTTGCCATTGCGACGACTCCACGGGTGTCTCTCTTTGACTCACCCAATGAGAACATCACCGCCAAGTGCCTCATGGCTAAAGCCACCAACAAGGTAACCCCCAACATCAAAACTACCATCATTAATCATCCTTCTTCGGATAGCATTGATGAACATGAGGGGACAAATGTGGAGGAGAATGAGTTTGAGACCTTTATGGGTAAACTCAAGGGTAAATCCAAGAAGCACTTTGTTGCTCTCTTGGAACAACTTGGTGAAGCCAATGACATGATCGAGGCTCACGAAGATACCATCTCTAAGATGGAGGGGCATAGTCGTGACTATGCCGATGAGATTTCGGATCTTTCCAATGCTCTTGACGAAGAGCGTGGTCTTCGTTTGGCTCTTGAGGAGTCACACAACGATGATCATGCTAAGTTAAAGAAAGATCTTGATCATGCTCTTGTTGTTTCTCGTGTGCTAAACTCCGAGAAGGCAAAGCTTGGGGTTGATCTTGCTAGACTCAAAGAGGAGTTTGACATTCTCGACAAGGCTCACAAAGTCTTGAAGGGTGTTCATGCTAGCCTCAAGGAGTCTCATGATCAACTCCAAGTGAAGCTAACCAAGGAGAAAGCCACCTTTCCTCATATGGTGTTAATTGATAATGCAAATGCTACTAACCCTTGTTGTGAGCATGTGCATCTTGTTGAGGAGAATGCTAAGTTGAAGGAGCAACTTGAGAAAGGCCTTGTGTCATGCATACAAGGTGAGAAGAACCTCAACGACCTTTTGAGCAATCAAAAGGAAGTTGTGGCCAAGGAGGGGATTGGGTTCGCACCCAAGCCCAAGAACAAGAAGAAGAATGACAAGACCAAACGACCTCCTCCTCTCAAGCAAACTTTTGTGAAGGAGGGAGAGGGTGCTTCCAAGGAGAAGAAGAACAATGCGAAGGGTGGCGGTGTCAAGAAGGGCAATGCCACCCCTTCCAACAAAGCCGGCGACTTTAATCCTTCTTATGTGTTATGTCGTGCTAGTGATGGGCATGTTTATGCCAAATTTGTTGGTTCTCCTCATGAGTATATTGAATGGTCTATTTGGGTTCCTAAGACCCTTGTTACTAACATCAAAGGACCCATTACAAAATGGGTACCTAAAACCAAGCATTGATCTCTTGTAGGTGTTTGCTTCCGGTGGGGGATCATGGTTGCTCGATAGTGGAGCTACAAATCATATGACCGGAAGCAAGGACTTGGTGGTGGACGTGCACAAGATTCCATCTATGCCCACTAATGTCGAGTGGGGTGATGTCTCGTCTTCTAAGGTATTGGGACTCGGCAAAGTTGTCATTTCTCATGATCTCACGATCGAGAAGGTCATGCTTGTTGAGTCCCTTGCATACAATTTACTTTCCGTTCGTCAACTTGCAATCATGGGCTTTGCCACTTTCTTTGATATTGATACCGTGGCCCTCTTGTGGAGCAAGACTCTTAAAGTAGCCTTTGTTGGTCATGTCGAGAACGGTCTCTATGTGATTAACTTTTCGGAGCGACCCACTAAGACCGCGACATGCCTAATGGCTAAAGTTGACGTGGGATGGCTTTGGCATCGCCGTTTAGCCCATGTCAATATGAGATCTTTGCAAAGTCTTCTCAAGGGGGACCATGTCCGTGGACTAACGAATGTTAGTTTTGCTAAAGATCGTGTTGCAGTGCTTGTATCGAAGGAAAGCTACATGAGAAGGCTCACCCTCCCACGACTATCATTTACTCGAAGAGGCCGTTGGAGCTCCTTCACTTGGATCTCTTTGGGCCTCCATCCTTTGATAGTCTTGGGGGTAGGAAGTATTGCTTGGTGATTGTGGATGACTATTCAAGATACACTTGGGTGTATTTCTTCAAGAGGAAGAGCGAGACCCAACAAACCGTCATTGACTTTGCAAATGAAGCCCAACGTCAACACAATGCAAAGATCTTGACAATAAGAAGTGACAACGGCACCGAGTTCAAGAACTACACCTTGGATGAGTTTCTTAGTGATGAGGGGATCAAGCATCAATATTCCGCACCTTACACCCCTCAACAAAACGGTGTTGCGGAGAGGAAGAACCGGACGTTGATGGATGCGGCAAGGACCATGATGGCGGAGTTCAAGTCTCCATACAACTTTTGGGCCGAAGCCATCAACACCGCGTGTCATGCATCCAATCGGCTCTACCTCCGCAAGGGCTTGAACAAGACTCCATATGAGATACTCACCGGTAACAAGCCCAACCTCAAGTACTTTCGGGTGTTCGGGTGTAAGTGTTTCATTCTCAAGAAAGGTGTTCGGTTGTCTAAATTTGAGGCTAGAGCTTATGAGGGCATATTTGTTGGTTATGCTACAAACTCTCATGCTTACCGTGTCCTCAATAAATCCACGGGACTTATTGAGGAGACGTGTAACGTGGAGTTTGATGAGAATAACGGATCCCAAGTGGAGCAAAGTGGCACTTGTGATGTAGGTGATGAAATTCCTCCTCAAGCCATAAGAAGAATGGGTGTTGGTTTTATCCTACCCATTGAGGAACCCCTTGTGGCCGAAGGAGAAGGACAATGCTCCTCTCAAGTGGAGCCATCACCAACCCAAGGCCCACACGCTTCCGAAGAACAAAGTGAAGGCCCTCAACCTCATGAACAAGACCAAGGGCAAGATCATGCTCAAGACGGTGCTGACACACCAAGTGATGCCCAAGGTCAAGTTCTCTCCTCCGAGAAAGTTCAAGATCAAGAACAAGCTCAAAACGGCGCTCAAGATGATCAAGTGACCGCTCCTCAACTCACCACCGAGGAGGAATTGGAGCGTCGTGCCGCCAAGATTGCATCCAAGCTCTCCACCAAGGGTCATCTCATGAAGAATGTGCTTGGAAGCATTCAAAAGGGGGTAAGCACTCGTAGACAATTGGCAAACAATTGTGAACATCACGCGTTTGTCTCTTGTGTTGAACCCCAAAAGGTATATGAAGCACTCGAAGATCCGGATTGGCTTAATGCCATGCATGAAGAACTCAACAACTTCGAGTACAACAAGGTGTGGAGATTAGTGCCAAGGCCAACGGGGAACCACAATGTCATTGGAACCAAGTGGATATTCAAGAACAAGCAAGATGCTCATGGGACCATCATCCGCAACAAGGCACGATTGGTGGCACAAGGCTACTCCCAAGTCGAGGGTATCGACTACGGTGAAACCTTTGCTCCCGTTGCTCGCCTTGAATCTATTCGTTTGTTGATTGCTTATGCTTCTCATCACAACTTTAAGTTGCAACAAATGGATGTGAAGAGTGCTTTTCTTAATGGTCCTATTAATGAGTTGGTTTATGTCAAACAACCCCCCGGGTTCGAGGATCCCTACTTTCCTGATCATGTGTATCAACTCGATAAGGCACTCTATGGCCTCAAACAAGCCCCACATGTGTGGTATGACCACCTTACCGAGTTGTTACAAGATCGTGGGTTTGAAGTTGGGCTAATCGACCCCACTCTTTTTACTAAGAAGGTCAAAGGGGAGTTGTTTGTGTGCCAACTATATGTTGATGACATTATCTTTGGTTCCCCTAACAAAGCTTTCAATGAGGAATTTGCCGCACTCATGACCTCAAAGTTCAAGATGTCTTCCATGGGAGAGTTGAAGTTCTTTCTCGGCTTCGAAGTAAAGCAAAGAAGAGAAGGAACCTTCATCAACCAAGCCAAATACACTCAAGACATGCTCAAGAGATTCAAGCTAAGTGATGTCAAGCCGGCGTCCACTCCAATGCCCACCAAGTGCCAACTTAACATCGATCCCAATGGTAAAGCAGTGGATCAAAAGGTATATCGCTCCATGATTGGTTCCTTGCTTTACCTTTGTGCATCTAGACCGGATATCATGTTGAGTGTGGGAATTTGTGCACGGTTTCAAGCCGCACCTAAGGAAAGCCACTTTGTGGCGGTTAAGAGAATCTTTCGATATTTGGCTCATACCCCAAACTTTTGCTTATGGTACCCAAGAGGAGCAAACTTCAAGCTTGTAGGGTATTCGGACTCCGATTGGGCGGGAGACAAAGTGGATAGGAAGTCCACTTCCGGAGGGTGCCAATTCCTTGGTTGCTCTTTGGTAAGTTGGTCTTCTAAAAAGCAAAGTTGTGTGTCTCTCTCGTCCACCGAAGCGGAGTATGTGGCGGCCGGCAGTTGTTGTGCACAACTCTTATGGATGAGGCAAACTTTAAAGGATTACGGTGTCATTTGTGACAAAGTGCCTCTTTGGTGTGATACTGAACGTGCCATCAAGATTTCTCTCAACCCCGTGCAACACTTCAAGACGAAGCATATTGAGATTCGGTATCACTTCATCCGAGATCACATTAGGCGAGGGGAGATCGAGCTCAACTACGTCAACACCCATGATAACATTGCAGATATTTGCTGGGGATCGTAGCAGAAATTAAAAAAATTCTACGCATCACCAAGATCAATCTATGGAGTCATCTAGCAACGAGGTAGAGGAGTGCATCTACATACCCTTGTAGATCGCGAGCGGAAGCGTTCAAGTGAACGGGGTTGATGGAGTCGTACTCGTCGTGATCCAAATCACCGATGACCGAGCGCCGAACGGACGGCACCTCCGCATTCAACACACGTATGGTTGGGAAGACGTCTCCTCCTTCTTGATCCAGCAAGGGGGAAGGAGAGGTTGATGGAGATCCAGCAGCACGACGACGTGGTGGTGGAAGTAGCGGGGTTCTCGGCAGGGCTTCGCCAAGCTCAGCGAGAGGGAGAGGTGTCACGGGAGGGAGAGGGAGGCGCCAGGGACTTGGGTGCTGCTGCCCTCCCTCCCCCCTCTTTATATAGGGGTCCAGGGGGGCACCGGCCCCCAGAGATCCCATCTAAGGGGGGGCGGCGACAAGGGGGGGGGACTTGCCCCCCAAGTCAAGTGGGGCGCCCCCCAACCCTAGGGTTTCCAACCCTAGGCGCAGGGGAGGCCCAAGGGGGGCGCACCAGCCCACCAGGGGCTGGTTCCCTTCCCCACTTCAGCCCATGGGGCCCTCCGGGATAGGTGGCCCCACCCGGTGGACCCCCGAGACCCTTCTGGTGGTCCCGGTACAATACCGGTGACCCCCAAAACTTTCCCGGTGGCCGAAACTGGACTTCCTATATATAATTCTTCACCTCCGGACCATTCCGGAACTCCTCGTGACGTCCGGGATCTCATCCGGGACTCCAAACTACTTTCGGGTTACCGCATACTAGTATCTCTACAACCCTAGCGTCACCGAACCTTAAGTGTGTACACCCTACGGGTTCGGGAGACATGCAGACATGACCGAGACGACTCTCCGGTCAATAACCAACAGCGGGGTCTGGATACCCATGTTGGCTCCCACATGTTCCACGATGATCTCATTGGATGAACCACGATGTCGAGGATTCAATCAATCCTGTATACAATTCCCTTTGTCAATCGGTACGTTACTTGCCCGAGATTCGATCGTCGGTATCCCAATACCTTGTTCAATCTCGTTACCGGCAAGTCACTTTACTCGTACCGTAATGCATGATCCCATGACCAAACACTTGGTCACATTGAGATCATTATGATGATGCATTACCGAGTGGGCCTAGAGATACCTCTCCGTCATACGGAGTGACAAATCCCAGTCTCGATTCGTGCCAACCCAACAGACACTTTCGGAGATACCCGTAGTGCACCTTTATAGCCACCCAGTTACGTTGTGACGTTTGGCACACCCAAAGCACTCCTATGGTATCCGGGAGTTGCACAATCTCATGGTCTAAGGAAATGATACTTGACATTGGAAAAGCTCTAGCAAACGAACTACACGATCTTGTGCTATGCTTAGGATTGGGTCTTGTCCATCACATCATTCTCCTAAAGATGTGATCCCGTTATCAATGACATCCACTGTCCATAGTCAGGAAACCATGACTATCTGTTGATCAACGAGCTAGTCAACTAGAGGCTCACTAGGGACATGTTGTGGTCTATGTATTCACACATGTATTACAATTTCCGGATAACACAATTATAGCATGAACAATAGACAATTATCATGAACAAGGAAATATAATAATAACCATTTTTTATTGCCTCTAGGGCATATTTCCAACAGTCTCCCACTTGCACTAGAGTCAATAATCTAGTTACATTGTGATGAATCGAACACCCATAGAGTTCTGGTGTTGATCATGTTTTGCTCTAGGGAGAGGTTTAGTCAACGGATATGCTACATTCATGTCCGTGTGTACTTTACAAATATCTATGTCTCCGTTTTGAACATTTTCACGAATGGAGTTGAAGCGACGCTTGATATGCCTGGTCTTCCTGTGAAACCTAGGCTCCTTGGCAAGGGCAATAGCTCCAGTGTTGTCACAGAAGAGGGTGATTGGCCCCGACGCATTGGGTATGACTCCTAGGTCGGTGATGAACTCCTTCATCCAGATTGCTTCATGCGCTGCCTCTGAGGCTGCCATGTACTCTGCTTCACATGTAGATCCCGCCACGACGCTTTGCTTGCAGCTGCACCAGCTTACTGCCCCACCATTCAAAATATACACGTATCCGGTTTGTGACTTAGAGTCATCCAGATCTGTGTCGAAGCTAGCATCGACGTAACCCTTTACGACGAGCTCTTCGTCACCTCCATAAACGAGAAACATATCCTTAGTACTCTTCAGGTACTTCAGGATATTCTTGATTGTTGTCCAGTGTTCCATGCCGGGATTACTTTGGTACCTTCCTACCAAACTTACGGCAAGGTTTACATCAGGTCTGGTACACAGCATGGCATACATAATAGACCCTATGGCCGAGGCATAGGGGACGACACTCATCTTTTCTCTATCTTCTGCCGTGGTCGGGCATTGAGCCGTGCTCAATTGCACACCTTGCAATACAGGCAAGAACCCCTTCTTGGACTGATCCATATTGAACTTCTTCAATATCTTGTCAAGGTACGTACTTTGTGAAAGACCAATGAGGCGTCTTGATCTATCTCTATAGATCTTGATGCCTAATATATAAGAAGCTTCTCCAAGGTCCTTCATTGAAAAACACTTGTTCAAGTAGGCCTTTATGCTTCCCAAGAATTCTATATCATTTCCCATCAACAGTATGTCATCCACATATAATATGAGAAATGCTACAGAGCTCCCACTCACTTTCTTGTAAACACAGGCTTCTCCATAAGTCTGTGTAAACCCAAACGCTTTGATCATCTCATCAAATCGAATGTTCCAACTCCGAGATGCTTGCACCAGCCCATAGATGGAGCGCTGGAGCTTGCATACCTTGTTAGCATTCTTAGGATCGACAAAACCTTCCGGCTGCATCATATACAATTCTTCCTTAAGAAATCCGTTAAGGAATGCCATTTTGACGTCCATTTGCCATATCTCATAATCATAGAATGTGGCAATTGCTAACATGATTCGGACAGACTTCAGCTTCGCTACGGGTGAGAAAGTCTCATCGTAGTCAACCCCTTGAACTTGTCGATAACCCTTAGCGACAAGTCGAGCTTTATAGATGGTAACATTACCATCCGCGTCTGTCTTCTTCTTAAAGATCCATTTGTTTTCTATCGCTCGCCGATCATCGGGCAAGTCTATCAAAGTCCACACTTTGTTTTCATACATGGATCCTATCTCGGATTGCATGGCTTCTAGCCATTTGTCAGAATCTGGGCCCGCCATTGCTTCTTCATAGTTCGAAGGTTCACCGTTGTCTAACAACATGATTTCCAAGACAGGGTTGACGTACCACTCTGGCGCGGAATGTGTCCTTGTGGACCTACGAAGTTCAATAGTAACTTGATCCAAAGTACCTTGATCATCATCATTAGCTTCCTCTCTAGTCAGTGCAGGCACCACAGGAACATCTTCCTGAGCTGCGCTACTTTCCGGTTCAAGAGGTAGTACTTCATCAAGTTCCACTTTCCTCCCACTTACTTCTTTCGACAGAAACTCTTTCTCCAGAAAGGACCCGTTCTTGGCAACAAAGATCTTGCCTTCGGATCTGAGGTAGAAGGTATACCCAATGGTTTCCTTAGGGTATCCTATGAAGACGCATTTTTCCGACTTGGGTTCGAGCTTTTCAGGTTGAAGTTTCTTGACATAAGCATCGCATCCCCAAACTTTTAGAAACGACAGCTTAGGTTTCTTCCCAAACCATAATTCATACGGTGTCGTCTCAACGGATTTCGACGGAGCCCTATTTAAAGTGAATGCGGCAGTCTCTAAAGCATAGCCCCAAAATGAGAGCGGTAGATCGGTAAGAGACATCATAGATCGCACCATATCCAATAGAGTGTGATTACGACGTTCGGACACACCATTTCGCTGAGGTGTTCCAGGCGGCGTGAGTTGTGAAACTATTCCACATTTCCTTAAGTGTGTGCCAAATTCGTGACTCAAATATTCCCCTCCACGATCTGATCGTAAGAACTTTATTTTCCTGTCACGTTGATTTTCAACCTCACTCTGAAATTCCTTGAACTTTTCAAAGGTCTCAGACTTGTGTTTCATTAGGTAGACATACCCATATCTACTCAAGTCATCAGTGAGAGTGAGAACATAACGATAGCCACCGCGAGCTTCAACACTCATTGGACCGCACACATCAGTATGTATGATTTCCAATAAGTTGGTTGCTCGCTCCATTGTTCCGGAGAACGGAGTCTTGGTCATCTTATCCATGAGGCATGGTTCGCACGTGTCAAATGATTCGTAATCAAGAGACTCTAAAAGTCCATCAGCATGGAGCTTCTTCATGCGCTTGACACCAATGTGACCAAGACGGCAGTGCCACAAGTATGTGGGACTATCATTATCAACCTTACATCTTTTGGTACTCACACTATGAATATGTGTAACACTACGTTCGAGATTCATTAAGAATAAACCATTAACCAGCGGGCATGACCATAAAACATATCTCTCATATAAATAGAACAACCATTATTCTCGGATTTAAATGAGTAGCCATCTCGAATTAAACAAGATCCTGATACACTGTTCATGCTCAAAGCTGGCACTAAATAACAATTATTGAGGTTTAAAACTAATCCCGTAGGTAAATGTAGAGGTAGCGTGCCGACGGCGATCACATCGACCTTGGAACCATTCCCGACGCGCATCGTCACCTCGTCCATTGCCAGTCTCTGTTTATTCCGCAGCTCCTGCTTTGAGTTACAAATATGAGCAACCGCACCGGTATCAAATACCCAGGAGCTACTACGAGTCCTGGTAAGGTACACATCAATTACATGTATATCACATATACCTTTGGTGTTGCCGGCCTTCTTGTCTGCTAAGTACTTGGGGCAGTTCCGCTTCCAGTGACCACTTCCCTTGCAATAAAAGCACTCAGTCTCAGGCTTGGGTCCATTCTTTGGCTTCTTCCCGGCAACTGGCTTACCGGGCGCGGCAACTCCCTTGCCGTCCTTCTTGAAGTTCTTCTTACCCTTGCCTTTCTTGAACTTAGTGGTTTTATTCACCATCAACACTTGATGTTCCTTTTTGATCTCCACCTCCGCTGATTTCAGCGTTGAATATACCTCAGGAATGGTCTTTTCCATCCCTTGCATATTGAAGTTCATCACAAAGCTCTTGTAGCTCGGTGGAAGCGACTGAAGGATTCTGTCAATGACCGCGTCATCCGGGAGATTAACTCCCAGCTGAGTCAAGCGGTTGTGTAACCCAGACATTCTGAGTATGTGCTCACTGACAGAACTATTTTCCTCCATCTTACAACTGAAGAACTTGTCGGAGACTTCATATCTCTCGACCCGGGCATGAGCTTGGAAAACCATTTTCAGCTCTTCGAACATCTCATATGCTCCGTGTTGCTCAAAACGCTTTTGGAGCCCCGGTTCTAAGCTGTAAAGCATGCCGCACTGAACGAGGGAGTAATCATCAGCACGCTGCTGCCAAGCGTTCATAACGTCTTGGTTCTCTGGGATGGGTGCGTCACCTAGCGGTGCTTCTAGGACATAATCTTTCTTGGCAGCTATGAGGATGATCCTCAGGTTCCGGACCCAGTCCGTATAGTTGCTGCCATCATCTTTCAGCTTGGTTTTCTCTAGGAACGCGTTGAAGTTGAGGGCAACATTAGCGTGGGCCATTTGATCTACAAGACATATTGTAAAGATTTTAGACTAAGTTCATGATAATTAAGTTCATCTAATCAAATTATTCAATGAACTCCCACTCAGATAGACATCCCTCTAGTCATCTAAGTGAAACATGATCCGAGTCAACTAGGCCGTGTCCGATCATCACGTGAGACGGACTAGTCAACATCGGTGAACATCTTCATGTTGATCGTATCTTCTATACGACTCATGCTCGACCTTTCGGTCTTCCGTGTTCCGAGGCCATGTCTGTACATGCTAGGCTCGTCAAGTCAACCTAAGTGTATTGCGTGTGTAAATCTGGCTTACACCCGTTGTATTCGAACGTTAGAATCTATCACACCCGATCATCACGTGGTGCTTCGAAACAACGAACCTTCGCAACGGTGCACAGTTAGGGGGAACACTTTCTTGAAATTATTGCGAGGGATCATCTTATTTAAGCTACCGTCGTTCTAAGCAAATAAGATGTAAAACATGATAAACATCACATGCAATCAAATAGTGACATGATATGGCCAATATCATTTTGCTCCTTTTGATCTCCATCTTCGGGGCGCCATGATCATCTTCGTCACCGGCATGACACCATGATCTCCATCATCATGATCTCCATCATCGTGTCTTCATGAAGTTGTCACGCCAACGATTACTTCTACTTCTATGGCTAACGTGTTTAGCAATAAAGTAAAGTAATTTACATGGCGTTATTCAATGACACGCAGGTCATACAAAAATAAAGACAACTCCTATGGCTCCTGCCGGTTGTCATACTCATCGACATGCAAGTCGTGATTCCTATTACAAGAACATGATCAATCTCATACATCACATACATTTCATTCATCACATCCTTTTGGCCATATCACATCACAAGGCATATGCTGCAAAAACAAGTTAGACGTCCTCTAATTGTTGTTGCATGTTTTTACGTGGCTTCTATAGGTTTCTAGCAAGAACGTTTCTTACCTACGTAAAACCACAACGTGATATGCCAATTTCTATTTACCCTTCATAAGGACCCTTTTCATCGAATCCGATCCGACTAAAGTGGGAGAGACAGACACCCGCTAGCCACCTTATGCAACTAGTGCATGTCAGTCGGTGGAACCTGTCTCACGTAAGCGTACGTGTAAGGTCGGTCCGGACTGCTTCATCCCACGATGCCGCCGAAACAAGATAAGACTAGTAGTGGCAAGAAAATTGACAACATCTACGCCCACAACAAGTTTGTGTTCTACTCGTGCATAGAAACTACGCATAAACCTGGCTCTGATACCACTATTGGGGATCGTAGCAGAAATTAAAAAATTTCTACACATCACCAAGATCAATCTATGGAGTCATCTAGAAACGAGAGAGAGGAGTGCATCTACATACCCTTGTAGATCGCGAGCGGAAGCGTTCAAGTGCACGGGGTTGATGGAGTCGTACTCGTCGTGATCCAAATCCCCGATGACCGAGCGCCGAACGGATGGCACCTCCGCGTTCAACACACGTACGGTTGGGAAGACGTCTCCTCCTTCTTGATCCAGCAAGGGGGAAGGAGAGGTTGATGGAGATCCAGCAGCACGACGGCGTGGTGGTGGAAGTAGCGGGGATCTCAGCAGGGCTTCGCCAAGCTCAGCGAGAGGGAGAGGTGTCACGGGAGGGAGAGGGAGGCGCCAAGGACTTGGGTGCTGCTGCCCTCCCTCCCCCCTCTTTATATAGGGGCCCAGGGGGGCGCCGGCCCCCGGAGATCCCATCTAAGGGGGGGCGGCGGCCAAGGGGGGGACTTGCCCCCCAAGTCAAGTGGGGCGCCCCCCACCCCTAGGGTTTCCAACCCTAGGCGCAGGGGAGGCCCAAGGGGGGCGCACCAGCCCACCAGGGGCTGGTTCCCTTCCCCACTTCAGCCCATGGGGCCCTCCGGGATAGGTGGCCCCACCCGGTGGACCCCCGGGACCCTTCCGGTGGTCCCGGTACAATACCGGTGACCCCCAAAACTTTCCCGGTGGCCGAAACTGGACTTCCTATATATAATTCTTCACCTCCGGACCATTCCGGAACTCCTCGCGACGTCCGGGATCTCATCCGGGACTCCGAACTACTTTTGGGTTACCGCATACTAGTATCTCTACAACCCTAGCGTCACCAAACCTTAAGTGTGTAGACCCTACGGGTTCGGGAGACATGCAGACATGACCGAGACGACTCTCCGGTCAATAACCAACAGCGGGATCTGGATACCCATGTTGGCTCCCACATGTTCCACGATGATCTCATCAGATGAACCACGATGTCGAGGATTCAATCAATCCCGTATACAATTCCCTTTGTCAATCGGTACGTTACTTGCCTGAGATTCGATCGTTGGTATCCCAATACCTTGTTCAATCTCGTTACCGGCAAGTCACTTTACTCGTACCGTAATGCATGATCCCATGACCAAACACTTGGTCACATTGAGATCATTATGATGATGCATTACCGAGTGGGCCCAGAGATACCTCTCCGTCATACGGAGTGACAAATCCCAGTCTCGATTCGTGCCAACCCAACAGACACTTTCGGAGATACCCGTAGTGCACCTTTATAGCCACCTAGTTACGTTGTGACGTTTGGCACACCCAAAGCACTCCTATGGTATCCGGGAGTTGCACAATCTCATGGTCTAAGGAAATGATACTTGACATTTGGAAAAGCTCTAGCAAACGAACTACACGATCTTGTGCTATGCTTAGGATTGGGTCTTGTCCATCACATCATTCTCCTAATGATGTGATCCCGTTATCAATGACATCCAATGTCCATAGTCAGGAAACCATGACTATCTGTTGATCAACGAGCTAGTCAACTAGAGGCTCACTAGGGACATGTTGTGGTCTATGTATTCACACATGTATTACGATTTCCGGATAACACAATTATAGGATGAACAATAGACAATTATCATGAACAAGGAAATATAATAATAACCATTTTATTATTGCCTCTAGGGCATATTTCCAACAATATTTTCATGAAGCCTTTGGATGAAGCAAGATTTCGCGAGTTAAGGCATGAGCTAAATATCATTGATTCGAGCAATGTTGCTTGAAACCTTGCACACCCCACCACACTCAACTTGTTGTCTAAGCTAGGTGTAGGCATGGACATAGGGGGAGTGTTGTTCTCTCAATGAACTCTCCCTCCCCCCATTATGCATAAAGTGATCAACTCTTTCACATTAGCCATTTTTTATGGTACTTGTGCTTCAAAGACGAGTTTTGGTCATGGGCCCAAGGATAATTCTTCGCGGTGCCATACCAATTGACTCAAACATAGGTGGCTCCGGCCACCGCCCTCTCCTTGGAGAGTTTGTGTCTCGTTTTTGGTCTGTGTTGTCTTTTGCCTCTCTTCCTTCGTGCCGAGCTTGTGCTTATGGTGTCCGGTGTGTTAGCTCTTTGGTGTGGTCTCTCGCTTGAAGGTTCCGTGCTTCGGTGTTCTCTCTTTTGGTTGAAACTGTCTTTTCTTGAGCTCACGGTACTACCGCGGCCTGCCACGGTACTACCGCAAAGGGGGGTGGTACTGCCGCCTGGGAGAGCGGTACTACGGCCTCGGTGCGGTACTTCCGCCCGGGCGGTACTACCGCAATGACGTGCGGTACTACCGCATGAGGAGCGCACGGTACTTCTGCACCCAGCGCGGCAGTAATTTTTTACTGCCGCCTGGGGGAGCAGTACTAAAGTCAAGGTGCGGTACTTCCGCCCAGGGCGGTAGTACCGCGATGATGTGCGGTACTACCGTGTGGTCGAGGGCGCATGGGGGGTTAAATATGGGCAGGGGAGTTCTAACTCCCCCATACCCATTCGTCTCTCTCCCCACTCCGTCTCTCTCTCTCTCTCTCTCGCTCGCTCAAGAACGGCGCCGGAGGTCCTCGCCAGATCTCCATCTCCAGCCGCTCTCCTCAGATTCCGACCGGTGGGATCGTTCCCCACCATTCCCTCTTGCCATGGAACAAGGTTTCTCCCCAATCCCTCCCTTTTTCTTGTTCGTCTTGTTGCTTTTAGGTTTTGGGGAGATGCAAGTTGTTCTTGAGATTTTAGGCCAAATCTATGCAAGAGTAGGACGTAGGAGAGTAGTTTTGTGTAGTGATGGTACTTGCTATAGTTGTCCCGTGATGGATTCGATCGACCGTAGTACCGCGTGTTGACACGGTTGTGCTCAGATCTCCGTGGCCGTTTCAGATCTGCAACCGTGCGGTACTACCACTCTTTAGGTGCGGTACTACCGCACGTCCGGTACTACCGCCCTGCTGGTGCGGTACTACCGCCTCTACGGTACTACCGCTCCTTGGAGCTGTACTACCGCACGTGGCGCAACACACGATACTACCATTGTCTCAAATCCCTCTTGTGGCACTTCTCACGTGCCATGTCTACTTGTTGCACCTGCTTTGTTGTGGTCTTTGCATTGATCCTTCTCGCGTTTCATGCGTGTTTGTTTTGTGGTGTGTGTTTTAGGTGGTGGCTCAGGTGCTCCGGCTCGCCGCTCCAATCCAAGCCGTGACACGGGATCCAAGCGTATGCGCAACACAGAGGCAGCAGAGGGCTCCAATGCCCCCCAACGCAAAACCAAGACCACCGCCACCAAAGAGAAAGAACCCGCCATGGGTATGGATGAGATACCGCTTGCTGAGTTCATCTCTCGGAGGAAGATCAATCCATATGGAAACCCTCGTGCCAACTTTCAAGGGAATGAGCTATTCTGGACCAAGCAGCAGAATCTCATTTATCTGGATGTCATCAAGGCCAAGCAAAACACCTATGTGGAGGTGAAGTGGATCAACATGCATCACATGCGAAAAGAGGCGCACCGGGAATACTTTGGTGAGGCTTTAGACCTAGTGGAGCAATTTGGCATTGAGCATATCATCTCATTCCACAAAGACTATGATCCTGAGATCCTTGCTCAGTTCTTTGCCTCAGTGCATTTTCATCCCAATGAGGAAAGGACCATGACTTGGATGACCAATGGTCGGCAGCTGACTGCTACCTGGAAGGAATTCATGACTTTGCTTGGGGTTCCGGATGAGGGGCTCGCCACACCCCAAGGTGTTCGCCCTCATGCCAATCCCGCGTCTGCCAACAAGAACAAGCTTATGCCCTTCTATGTGGAGAAGAATCTCTCCAATGGCAAGTCATCTTGGGTACTCAACTCCTTTCTTGACATCATGCACCGGATCTTCCGCAACACTCTCTTCCCACTCATTGGGGACAAGGACAAGGTGCATGCCTATCTTGTGGATATGATGCTCCTGTGTGAAGATGCTCGCAACTCTCAGACACTACCACTTGATGTCTCACATATCATGTGGCATGAGCTTCGGTTTGCGGTCTACAACCGCAAGGTCCCCATCGATGGACCTTATCTATTTCAGTTGATCTCGGCTACTTGGGAGCGGGTCTACCCTCAGGATGAGTTTGAGGCCCCTGGTTGGATCCGGCATGAGCCCATCAACCTCCGTATCAAGCCTCAGTGGGCCAACACTACCTCTCGTGTTGATACTGCGGCTGCCATGGACGTGGATGCAAATGAAGATGAGGAGGAGGCAACAGACGAGGACAGCTCTGAGGGTTACATCCCTCCCATCTCTGAGCCTTCTTGGGCTAAGCGACTGAAGAACAAGATGAAGGTTTTGTTCTGTATGCAGGCAAAGGGGCAGTACCAGACCCATGTGGCTTCCAAGGAGACTCGCCGCCGCGACAAGCGGATTTTCAGGACCTTTGGCGAGAACATATCTAGAGGGTCAGAGGTGCACACCACCCCAGAGGCAGAATGGATGCGCAAGCAGGGTTATCGGTGGACCGAGTCTAAGGAGGAGTCCGTCCCAGCTGCAGAGTCTGACGGGGAGCGTGCAAGTGACTACTCCGCTTGAGCCACCACTATTGATGTAGGTGTCCTCTCTGCCTTTTTGGCGTCTCGATGCCAAAGGGGGAGAGAGTGTAGGATTTGCGAGTTGTGTCGTGTATGGGTCAGTTGAACTTAGTTTATTTTGTTTGCTTTAGTTTGTGCTCGTGAGACCTTCTATCATATGGTGTAAGACATATGCACTCTATCGTACCGTAGTGAGCTTATTCTATCTTGTGCTTATTACATTATGCTCCTGTCTATCTTGCTTAGCTTTAGCCTTATTGCAAGATTTGCCATGTCTATAAAATATAGGGGGAGTGTTGATCCTAGTATGTGTGCCGTGCAGTCCAAAGCACTCATCGAGATAGCACACATCTAGGGGGAGCCCGTCTATATTTTAGAGACTTGGGGTTTGCCCTTGCTCTTTGCGTTATACCCTCGTGCAAATCCCGTGTTGTCATCAATCCACCAAAAAGGGGGAGATTGTAAGGGCATTTTTATCCCTTAGTTGGTTTTGGTGATTGATGACAATGCTTTTGCGGACTAATCATGTGCATAGAATATTTCAGATATATTTACTAGGCACAAGATGATTTGGTTCCCCTCGAAGGCTATGGAAGACGGCGTTTCTCTTTGATTCTTTTCGGTGGTATTGAGTCGTAGGGAAGCCATACTATTAAGAGGGGGTCCGCGTTGGAAAGGTTGGGTGGATTCATCACGTACACATCTTCCTTTGCACCTCCTTTCCTCTAGCCTTTGGAGTATCCTATGTTTTCCTTGTCTATGCAAATATTGCTCTTGCTTGCTGAACTAGGGCGTGCGGTAGTACTGCTCCTTAGAGCGGTAGTACCGCAGGACCTTGCGGTAGTGCCGCCCGCTGGCGCGGTAGTACCACAAGGGCCCACGGTAGTACCGCTTCTAGTAAGCGGTAGTACCAAGGTATCTGACTTAGTTCCGCAAGTACGCGGTAGTAAGGGGCGGATGTAATTTTTTACATCCGCGCCTCACGTGGTAGTACCGCTGCTAGCTTACGATACTACCGCGTCGGGTTTTTGCATCGACTCCAACTCTGCGGAAGTAGCCACGGATGTAATTTTTATTATCCGTGCCTTCCCATCTCTGGACAGCCCCTGCCTTGCGGTAGTACCGCAAGGGGGAGCGGTAGTACCGCGCCAGCAGTACTACCGCCCTCTGCTTTAGTGCATTTTAGGCTGTTCTGGTCTCTGCTGCGTGGGCGGTAGTACCGCGGGGCCCTTCGGTAGTACTGCGTGCCCCTGCGGTAGTACCGCGCCTCAAGTACGGTAGTACCACATTGCGCAGGCTGAGTTGGTGGATAACGGTTGGATTTGTTCTTCCACTATATAAGGGGTGTCTTCCTCCTCTAGTTGACCACCTCTTCCACCTCCAAGCTCCATTGTTGCTCCAAGCTCCATTTTCGCCCGATCTCCTTCCCTAGCCAATCAAACTTGTTGATTCTCTAGGGATTTGTGAGAAGGCCCCTGTCTATACTTCCACCAAGAGAAATTTGAATCCCCCCACTAATCCCTTGTGGATCTTGTTACTCTTGGGTGTTTGAGCACCCTAGACGGTTGAGGTCACCGCGGAGCCATAGTCCATTGTGGTGAAGCTTCGTGCTATCGTTGGGAGCCTCCAATTAAGTTGTGGAGATTGCCCCAACCTTGTTTGTAAAGGTTCGGTCGCCGCCTCCAAGGGCACCAATAGTGGAATCACAGCATCTCGCATTGTGTGAGGGCGTGAGGAGAATACGGTGGCCCTAGTGGCTTCTTGGGGAGCATTGTGCCTCCACACCGCTCCAACGGAGACATACTTCCTCTCAAAGGGAAGGAACTTCGGTAACACATCCTCGTCTTCACCGGCTCCACTCTTGGTTATCTCGTGCCTTTACTTGTGCAAGCTTATTTGTGCTTTATCTCTTGCTTGCGTGTGTGTTTATTGTTGTTGCATCATATAGGTTGCTCACCTAGTTGCATATCTAGACAACCTACTTTGATGCAAAGTTTAAATTGGTAAAGAAAAGCTAAAAATTGTTAGTTGCCTATTCACCCCCCCTCCCCTCTAGTCAACTATATCGATCCTTTCACCTGGGTTCTCGGTTGTCGTCAACCAAGAACACTGTTAAGTGCATCAATTCCGCACTCCGATTCAATAACTCTAAATAATCTTCGTTGCTTATGAGTTTATTAATCCTTCAAGTCATTCCTAGCCTGATCGGCTATATCATTATCGTGCAACTTTTTAATTGTGCTACCTGGTCCTTCTTCCCGGAGCAAAGTTTTCGACGATGAGCTAAGCTTACGTCGACTTTGCTCATCATATCATTTTGCCTTGAACAGTAAGCTTGATTTTGAGTTTGCATCGTACTCGTGGTTCCAATAACCTTTTGCGTCATCATTCCTTTGACTTGATGTCATCGCCGATCGATTACATCTTCATGAAATCTCTCGACAAATGTGTCGTGGTCATCATCAACATTCTGAGCTCTTCTAGAATATCAATCAAATTCATGATGAGAAATACCATCCTTGCCCCTCGATGATTTGTGTTATCATCGTCAACATTCTTGCCTTCCCCCCAACACAAACTTGTTCATGTTTTGTGTTGTACCTTGATTTCCTTGCTATCTAGCTTAGGTTATGTTCTACCTTGTAGTATTACTATCTTCTATATCAAGAATGTTGTGAGGATTGCTCCACCTCTTAAGAATTCTTGGTATAGTGATGCTTCTCGCCATCACCATTCTTTTCTTGGTCCCCTTGTTGTTTCTAACTGGAATACCACCAAGTGAACGTTGTTGTTTGGATTCTACACTTCTAGCAACCCTATTGCTTTGAAGTTAATGATTGACAGTTCATTCTTAGCCTATCGGTTATTGAATCACCATTCTAACAATTGATCAGGCTACCTATGCCCATATTTCGGGCGCACCTTTCAACCAATGTTTAAATGTGTATGTTTTCCTCGAGCATACCTCATTATATCATTTGATCTGACAAATGTTATATCCTTGCTCATATAATTGTGGAAATCCATCTTTTTGGAAATCTCAATGAATGGTCGATGAGTCCATCAGCCACCTCCTCATCCTCTCCTTGGTTTAATGATGAACTCTTGTTTTGAAACTCGCTTCCATAGTTCTTTTCCCGAGAATCTTACAATGTCATCTCGTCAATCTGTGTTGCACCTTTTCTTCTCAGGCATCCTGAGTCTGAGTTATCCTGACACCAATCAGATCTGAATCTCGGTCCGATATGATGGTTGGAACATATTTCCAAGAGTTATAACATTGGTATTTATATGACCCGGTAAGGTGGTGTCATGCCTAGTACACCTGGTCGGAGGACCTATTGTTATAGTTTCCTTGTTAGCAAGGCTATCCACTCTTCCATGAGGAAATTGTAGGACTTATTCTACAAGTTATTCCTGATGGATCCTTTGTGTTTCCAAAGTCTGATCTTTACCTGATGACCATGTCAATGCTATCTCGAAGCATGTCTATGGTACTCCGATTTTCAACAAGAACATTTGAAGCCCTATGCTAAATGTTTCCTACTCAATTATCCAAACACCGTTGTATGGGTAATGTCATGAAAATTCTCTCCCCTGCCAAAAGAGTTTTCTACATTATATCCTGTCATGGGTATCATGCTCTGCTTGTCCTTGGGAAGGATATACCCTTGAAATATGTGTTTAAACACATTTTCCTTTCCATTGTTCTGTTTAATCTGATAATCATATTTTCCTTTCCATTGGTTGTTTAACGTTTCTTGTGATCTATATGATCTAAGCAGTAATATTCTCCTGCTTATGTAAACACCTCGGTGTACAATTATGTCAGCAATACCCTGTTACTATTGTTGATGACATTCCAGTAGCCACCGATTGACGAGAACCTTGCCTATTGGACCGCCTCGTTCAATGAGCAGGAAAAATGGTTCTCTTCGTCCCTCGCCCTTGGTACCGATGTTGTTGCTGACATAACTGACAGGCGATACTCTGACCCGCCTTGCTATCTTGACCGTGCAAATTGATTAGCGCCTTACTGCTCTTAACCCACATGGTGGGCCCATAACCCATAGTTCCACAGGATCGAAACCTGACTCTCCTGTACACCCTCCTGTTTCCAAAGTTATTCCTCGCGTGTGGCCTCATATGTAATTCATGAGCCACCTTCCGAGATATCATCAATTCTGGTATCAGACACAAAACTTATTCCCATTGCTCTGGACCCCTTTTACACTTTGTTTCAGGCATCGAACGATTGCCTACCCGCTTGAAACTTCTCATGGTACCTTCTTACTTTGCTCTAGATATTTTCTTAAGTTTCAGTTCGAGAGTTACTTTCCGCCACCTTCCTCGATGTTAGCTACCAGATAGTCAACCTTGCAGAGGTCCGTTCTCCCGGAATACCCCATTTATTCTTTCGTAAGTACGATGGAGTTCCTGAAAGAAGGATGTCGACTTCATCATGATGACCTGAAGCAGAGAAATGAAGACCTCAACGTAATAGATCGACCTCTTCGAGAAGAGCAACCAAGACCGAGAACACTCGCTAGAATTTCGTAACCCGAACCTTCCCCATTTACCCCGCCTCTTAAATCTCGGGACGAGAATTCTTGTAGTGGAGGAGAATTGTGACGCCCGGGTAATTAAGCTACAGTAAACCTTTCATAATGATGCCATGTCAGCTCGATTATTGTTGTTAATCTCGCGATAGTTCAAAACCGATTCAAAATTCAAAATCAAAATCAAGTCAAACAATTAAAGTTTTCAAAAGTCAAAACTAAAATGTTCTTAATGTGACAAATAAATCATGGATAATATTGGTGGAGAAACAACATCTTTATAAAATAATTAAATACCCTAAAGTGATTAAAACAACAACAAAAACAATTAATTATACTCCTATTATATTTTATAAAATACTAAACTATTTTAGCTAGGTGCCAAAGTTATTGTGGCACTGGTATAATTAATGTTATTATTTTAGGTGCTATTTGAATTTTTACAAAACTAAAACAATTTGGGAAATGAAATCAAAACCAAAAAAATAGAAAAAAGGAAACCCCCTGGCCAACTAGGCCGTTCGGCCCAGCTGGCCACCAAATCAACCGGCCCAGACCGGCCCCCCCTCACTCCCTTAACCCCCACCTGACCGAAACCCTAACCGCACTACCCCACTCCCCCCACATCGCCCACTCCTCCCCTCGATCTGGGTCGAGATCGGGGGCTCGACGCCGACGCCGCCCGGTGCTGCCCCGCCTCTCGCCGGCGCCCCACCGCTACACCGACGCCGCCCCATCCTCACCTCCTCCCCGACCAGCCACCCAGAGCAACGGCGCCCCTCGCCGCACGCCCGACGCCGCGCCTCCCCGGATCCCGTCGCCGGAACCACGCCGCCCCGCCACCCGAACAGGCCCCACCTGTCAGTTTGACCAGTCAACATTCACGGTTGACCGCTGACGTCATGGTGATGCAGTAGACCTATTTTTGAATTAAATTAAATTTGTTAATTCCTGAAAATGATTAAATCCTTTTTAAATTAATATAAAATAAACCGTAACTCGGATGAAAATACTTTGTACATGAAAGTTGCTCAGAACGACGAGACGAATCCGGATACATAGCCCATTCGTCTGCCACACGTCCCTAGCATAGAGAACATGCAACTTTCCCCCTCCGGTCCGTCTGTTCGAAAACGCGAAACACCGGGGATACTTTCCCGGATGTTTCCCCCCTTCGTCGGTATCAGCTCCTACTGCGTTAGGTCACCTCTAGCACCGCGTATTGCCTTGTTATATTTTGTGATGCTTTGTTTGCTCCATATTTACTGTTTCCTTCACCCTCTTCTTCTCCGGTAGACCCTGTGACCGGCGCTGATGCCACTGAGTACGACTACGTCATCGACGACCATCCTTCTTGCCAGAACAACCAGGCAAGCCCCCCCCCTTGATCAACCAGATATCGCCTATTATTCTCTCTACTGCTTGCATTAGAGTAGTGTAGCATGTTACTGCTTTCAGTTAATCCTATTCTGCTGCATAGCCTGTCTTTGCCACTACTGTTGTTACCTTTACCTGCAATCCTAAATGCTTAGTATAGGAAGCTAGTATTTCATCAGTGGCCCTACATTCTTGTCCGTCTGCCATGCTATACTATCGGGCCGTGATCACTCGGGAGGTGATCACAGGTTTTAACATACATACATATTATACAGGTGGTGACTAAAGTCGGGTCGGCTCGTAGAGTACCCGCATGTGATTTTGATGTGGGGGCTGAAAGGACAGGTGGCTCCATCCAGGTAGTGGTGGGCCTGAGTTCCCGACGGCCCCCGACTGTTACTTTGTGGCGGAGCGACAGGGCAGGTTGAGACCACCTAGGAGAGAGGTGAGCCTGGCCCTGGTCGGCATCGGCGGTTACTTTAAAATAACACGCTTAACGAGATCTTGGTACTTGATCTGAGTCTGGCCACTGGCCTATACGCACTAACCAACTACGCGGGAACAGTTATGGGCACTTGACGTCGTGGTATTAGTCGAAGCCTTCTTGACGTCAACGACAGAGCGGCGCGCGCCGGGTTGGACCGTGTAACGCAACTTCCTTTGTAATGGAGGTTGCTAGGTCTACTCACCGGCCGCCCTCGCAACGTGCAGGTGTGCAATGGGCGATGGGCCCAGACCCCTGCGTGCATAGGATTTAGACCGGCGTGCTGACCTCTCTGTTGTGCCTAGGTAGGGCTGCGACGTGTTGATCTTCCGAGGCCGGGCATGACCCAGGAAAGTGTGTCCGGCCAGAGGGATCGAGCGTGTTGGGTAATGTGGTGCCCCCTGTAGGGAAGTTTATCTATTCGAATAGCCGTGATACTCGGTAACAGGACGACCCGGAGTTGTACCTTAACCTTATGACAACTAGAACCAGATACTTAATAAAACACACCCTTCCAAGTGCCAGATATAACCCGGTGATCGCTCTCACACAGGGCGACGAGGGGAGGATCGTCGGGTAGGATTATGCTATGCGATGATACTTGGTGAACTTACCATCTACTCTCTTCTACATGCTGCAAGATGGAGGCTTCCAAAAGTGTAGTCTTCGACAGGACTAGCTATCCCCCTCTTATTCTGGCATTTTGTAGTTCATTCCACCGATATTGCCCCTTTACACAGATACCTATGCATATGTAGTGTAGATTCTTGCTTGCGAGTACTTTGGATGAGTACTCACGGTTGCTTTTCTCCCTCTTTTCCCCCTTTCCATTCTTCTTGGTTGTCGCAACCAGATGCTGGAGCCCAGAAGTCAGACGCCACCTTCGACGACTCCTACTACACCGAGGGTGCCTACTACTACGTGCAGGCCGCCGCCGACGACCAGGAGTAGTTTAGGAGGATCCCAGGCAGGAGGCATGCGCCTCTTTCGATCTGTATCCCAGTTTGTGCTAGCCATCTTATGGCAACTTGTTTAACTTATGTATGTACTCAGATATTGTTGCTTCCGCTGACTCGTCTATGATCGAGCACTTGTATTCGAGCCCTCGAGGCCCCTGGCTTGTATTATGATGCTTGTATGACTTATTTTATTTTAGAGTTGAGTTGTGATATCTTCCCGTGAGTCCCTGATCTTAATCGTACACGTTTGCGTGTATGATTAGTGTATGATTGAATCGGGGGCGTCACATTACATAGACAGCATGTATCTGAATTATGGCATGCCAACCCATTTTCTATAGACATAATATAGTTATATCATCTCATCCTATTTACATAGTCATCATATTTTTTTATAATGTCATTCTATCCGTTAATTATATCATGCCATCATGTTTCCATCGACGGCATGTTTGTGATTTATGGCATGCCAACCACTTTAATAAACACATCATATAGTTATATCATGTCATCCTGTTTACATAGTCATCATATTTTGAAGTATGTCATTCTATCCTGTTTAGTTAGCCATCATACATGTGAAATTGTGTCATGCTATCCTGTTTAATTAGCCATCATATATGCGAAATTATGTCCTGCTATTCTGTTTGGTTAGACAACATAAATGTGAATTATTTCATGCCCTATTTTCTTCCCTACTATCCATTGCACCTTTCTATCTTACAACGTCTATACATTGAATTATTTTTCTTGTTTATTAGCCATTTCAATTGGAGGGGGTGATGGCAGTGTCTTTGGGAGTAAAAACATGGTCTTCAGAAAAGATCGTGCTACATGTTGTCGGTGTCAAAACCGGCGGATCTCGGGTAGGGGGTCCCAAACTGTGCGTCTAGGATCGATGGTAACAGGAGGTGGGGGATACAATGTTTACCCAGGTTCGGGCCCTCTCGATGGAGGTAATACCCTACTTCCTGCTTGATTGATCTTGATGATATGAGTATTACAAGAGTTGATCTACCACAAGATCGTAGAGGCTAAACCCTAGAAGCCAGCCTATGATTATGATTGTTGTATATATCTATCGACTAGCCTGGCCTCGGTTTATATAATGCACCAGAGGCCTAGGATAACAAGAGTCCTAGCCGAATACGCCGGTGGGGAGGAGTCCTTGTCGTGATCGCCAAGTCTTGTGGAATCTTCCTTGTATGCGGCAGCTGTCCGAACTGGCCCATGAGTACACGGCCATGGGGGTCCTCGGCCCAATCTAACTGATCGGGAGATGACGTGGTGAGTACCCCCTAGTCCAGGCAACCGTCAGTAGCCCCCTGAACCGGTCTTCAAGTTAGGGACGCTCCTCGATTCTTCCGAACTGTTCTTCATCTTCGGTCGTCGGTCTTGAAAACTGGTTCAACAAATTTTCCCATCATCTGTCTTGCGGATTGCCGAGCTAAATCTGACGAGTTTATACGTCGGGTATCCGAGCAGCCCTTTAAGTTTTCGGCCTTTATCAATGCCTTGTTATTTTTATGCCACGCCTCGGGTTTGAAGTTGTTCCCGTGCGGCGGTGTCCTCTTGCATCCGAGCCCCAACGCCGGGCTGCATTCGAGGTATCCTTTGCAGCCAAGCTCCAACGCCGGACTGTATCCGAGCTCCAACGCCAGACTATATTCGAGGTGTCATAGATCACCTTGGTTCAAAAAAGTTGAAGCTGTTTAGCCGAGATTAATGCCGGAAATGCCCTCTATGGAGCCAGCCATTCAAATCCGAGCTTTATGCCGGACTACCTCCAAGGTGGTGCACCACCTCGGGCTTGGGCTGATTGTTTACGGATTTTATTTCCGATGCGCGTAAATTTATTAGCTGTCAACATGTATAACTAGTAGCCCTCAAGGTGTGTGTTGGTCTAAAACCCGAGATGCACCTGAAGGAAAACATGAAACCGCTGATCCTGGAAGCCCCTGAGACTCAGGTCGATGCGCGAAATCGGCCTGAGGATCAACTCCTAGCTCGGTAGCACACGTAGGAATAGAAACGCAATGTAATATATTAGAGATAATAGTGATCGGCGAACGGGCCCCTGAGAGAGGGTCGTGAGAAGTCGCCGTGATATATTAGCTTGATGCCAGATAGGTCTAGATGGTACTTATTGCTGTCTGAAGACGCGCTTTCCCATAGTTCGATCAGGCCGAACACTGAGCCCTTTGAATTTTCTGCATTGAAATAGGCAATGCAGTAGCCCCCGAGACACTGGTCGGGTGGCAACACCAGGTCAGGGGATCAATGTGCCCCTTTAATATTTGTAAATAATGAGCGCAAAGCCCAGTAGTCCCCGAGCCTTAATGTGGGCACGGGTGGCCGAATTAAGGATCGATATCCAGAGTAAAATCACAGATTATGTGTAATGATTCTACATATCCAAGTACTTTACATCATTATTTTGACTCCATTGCGACCGTGTTATCAGTTGAAAGTGGCCCATCGTCGGCTTCTACCCCTTTGTAGATACTACGCAGGGTGTTTCTGCAATAACAACACAACCCTTAGCCGACGTCTCGGTACGCGAAGGCGGTTGTGTTAGCGGAAACGAGGCAATCAGATATGCGGGCTTTATAACTTTCGCTTAGTCATAGGAGCTTTATACTGGGGAAGCTAGCTATGAGCCCCCGGTTAGTGTTCGGCGACAGCCGAGGTCAAGCCGTAAACAGTTCAGCTAATGTTATGAACGGCCCGTCATTTAACATAGTCATCGGATCGCTGACCAGTTTACACTTATTGTGACAGTCAGTTTTTGGCTTTCTCCACTGAGGTGCTTAACCATACGAGCTGGAAGCACAATCGCAGTGGTTCTCCCTTTGCACACCTAGCCGAACAAAGTGGAACGTAGGAGGCAAGCACAGGAGCCGGGCAACCCAACTATTGACCGAAGACACAATTCGAAACCAATGCATATATAGTAGTGTCCGAGAATGTTTTTACCGAATCTCTAAAGGTGTCCGGCATTGCACTGCGAGACTTATGCTGGAAACGCACAAATAGTTTAAAAGTGCCATAGGCTTGGAAAACCAAAAAAAACTTCAGTAAAAACTGGACGTCCGAACTACAACAAGTGTTCGGTGCCAAATCGAAAATTGGTCTTAGAAAAAAAATGTGCTTCTGTCGTGCTTTAACATGACACATCCTATCTAAAGACTCCAAGCGGGTCAGCCTACGGCTTCAACCTCCTATCCCGAAGGCGGAGTACTTCTCATTAGGCCAGTTTAGTAAACTGATCTCTAGCGGTTTTGTGAGAGAAATTAGGCTCCCCGGCTAGTGACCACACACTCGTGTCGAAAAAGGGGGTGGTAAATAATAAAAAAACTTTGCAACGACTAAGAAGAAGAACACTTATTATAAAACGGCTCATATAAATTTAAGAGCCCCCAAGTGACTTGGGTAAAAGAATTTTATGTATAATGATTGTATGTACCGAAGTACTAATATCATATCTTTGTTCACCCAAACTTTGAACCCGTCTTAACCGACCGTCGGCTTCTCCCTCTTCGGTCAAGGACCGAAAAGTGTTATGTACTCCACCTGTCGAAAATATCGACGGTGTTTCCGATAACCAGGCAATCAGGCCATAAGGCTGTAACAGACAAAGCGCGCTCAGGGAACTTATGCTATATTACTGACAAAGTGTAAGAAGCATCTTCGAAGAAAATAGTACCCCCACCGATACCTTTCTTCGGTTGCTCATTGCTACTATGAGACTTGTGCAATAGATTTTTTGTACTCATGAGTTCCGTTGTGTGCCGACCATAATTGAAAACAATAAGAGCGCTAGCTTTCGGCTTCACCCAGTCTGAGGTCCGGCTCGGATGACCCGATCGTGACAATCGCAGAGGTGCTCCCTTTACTCCCTAGCCGAACAATCGGGAACGTAGGGGTAAACACAGGAGCGAGGCAACCCAGCTTGCAAATCGCTTAAGTCAACATGGTGCATATTGTGGCGTAATACACGAACAAGGAACGAAGCCGTACAAGTGTAATCATTTGCAAGAGGAAATGCTTCATAAAGGAAGCCCCCAAGTAAACGGGGTATTTGAATTTGTGTGTCACAAACAAAGTTTTGACAAGGAGATTTTTTACAAGAAACTTTTTTCCAAAAAAGTATAATGCTTGGTCGAACCGAACACAAGTTAAAAATTTAAAACTTTGAGCATGAAGGCAACTTAGCTGGTTAATGTGTTCGGTATTGATGACGCGGTCCGAGCTTGATGCGGGACAAGGTTCCATCCCCTAAGCCGGTCTCGAGGTGGCGGAGCAAAGAGCTCGGCACTCCGAAGTGGTGACATAGCACGGTCAATGCAGGCCGGCAGAGTGATGCCGAAGTCCCCGGCATGGGGTAATGAAGTGTTGATGAAGCCCCCCGTCCAGCCGAGGTGACGTGGTATGTCAGTACGCCGAGTTGACGATACTGCCCAACCCGGATCATTTTCATGTGCACAAAAAATAGTGCAAACCGGAGATAATAGTAATAATAATAAAAATCGTTGCATAATAAATAATTTATGCAAAGTGAGTAATAAAAGAAATATGGCCTGGCGCCGAAGTCAATGTCGATGCAGGGCGTCGGCGTGATGCGGTAAAGGCGTGGCAAAGCCTAAATTCACAGGTCGGTCCGAGTTCCGGATGCGGCGTTCGCCGGACTATGTACGGAAACTGACCGAACCACCATGCGACCATCGTTAATGCGGCCACCATTTGATAGACCTAGTTTATTTGTTGTAGCAATCCGAAGAAAGGTGATTCCTAAAAGTGGGACTCGATCCGCACACCCATTGCCTGATGGGCGATAAAGCGACGGCATGGCGATGCTGGCAAAGGTTGGCTCGCTGAGGCAAAGCCCTCGGTCCAGCTAACGTGATGGAGCTGGTCGGCTAGTGACGCCGAAGTCTCCGGAGTAGGTTGATGAAGAGATGGCAAAGCCCCCGGTCCAGCCAAGATGTCAAAGCCTCGATGTCAGCCGATGAGTCGAAGTAGGTCGGCGTGATGGACACCGGCTTGAAGGAGCAATAGTGGGGCCCTGCCGATGAAGGCCGTGACGTGGTTAATGCCGGCTTGATGAAGTGATCGTGCGGCGATGCCGGTGTGCCCGCTCCGTGTAATCCGTGGGGCGGCGATGTTGGTGATGATTTACCTTCGCGATGCCGAACTCTTGTTCGTCTTGCCGAGATGATGATCCGAAGAAGTTGAGCTTGGCTCAGCAAAGCGACGACGTGTCTAGCGCAGGTCGGCAGCCTTGGAGCAATATTGCCGGACTGGTTTGACACCAGCATGATGGTGAAGATCATGTTCAAAAGATTTTAAAGTTAGTGGGATGTGTTCGGGAACAAAACACAATACCCCATACAAAACTTCCTTCAAAAAGGATGTCCGAAATCCCGTTCATAAAAAAGACGAACTCGGGTCGGATTCGTTTTCGCGCAGAAAACAGATCCGAAAAGTGATGCACTAATCGGAAGGTTCCCGAAGTTTGGACGGTCGGATCGAGCTGAAATTTTGAGGGGTGGTAGATATAGGAATTCCGCAGCCGATCAACGGTTGGATCTTCCAAAGGACGTCCGAGCTAGAAGCTGGACACCACGCCCTAAACTCGTCCAGATTCCCGTCCAGATTTGACAGGGCTCCGGTATATCGCGGATTGCCAGAGATTCCTCCATCGGAACTCGACGAAATTTTCCAGGGTTGTTGTAGACTCAATTCCGCACAATTCCACCGAAGCAATCGTTAAAACGACACTTGAGGAGGCGGTGGCGGCGGATACAAGTTCGTTGTCCAGAAAAACAGCACGGTCGCCCGAGGGCAATGTTGACGTTGAGCCCCCGGGCTCCCTGGATGATTCCTCCATGATCTTGATAGAGATCGGAGTTGATGTTGATGAAGGCCCTCATCCGAACATGACGATCGGAGGTAGGGCGCAGTCCTCGGTCCAGCCAAGGTGACCAGCCGAGCCGGTGACGAAGAAGCCGACGTCGCAGTTGATCTGCAGTCGAGCCATTGATCCTTTTGCCTATCACACAGTGGAACTCTCAATGAAAGCACCAATGTCGGTGTCAAACCCGGCGGATCTCGGGTAGGTGGTCCCGAACTATGCGTCTAGGATCGATGGTAACAGGAGGCGGGGGACACAATGTTTACCCAGGTTCGGGCCCTCTCGATGGAGGTAATACCCTACTTCCTGCTTGATTGATCTTGATGATATGAGTATTACAAGAGTTGATCTACCACGAGATCGTAGAGGCTAAACCCTAAAAGCTAGCCTATGATTATGATTGTTGTATATATCTATCGACTAACCTGGCCTCGGTTTATATAATGCACCAAAGGCCTAGGATAACAAGAGTCCTAGCCGAATACGCCGGTGGGGAGGAGTCCTTGTCTTGATCGCCAAGTCTTGTGGAATCTTCCTTGTATGCGGCAGCTGTCCGAACTGGCCCATGAGTACACGGCCATGGGGGTCCTCGACCCAATCTAACAGATCAGGAGATGACGTGGTGAGTACCCCCTAGTCCAGGACACCGTCACCTGTCGATGCAGATAGAACCACGATTGTACTTGCCCAAGAACCAGCCCCACCACACATAACCCAGACTCACGCAGATTGTACCCCTACCCAGTTGGACAGAGAACCGTCTACACCCCTTCTAACCCCAACCCCAGCAGATAGTAACCCAGTTCCAGTTGGCACAACACCGTCTCCACCACAGAGCACCCAGACACGAGCAGTTAGTAAGGCAACTACAGTGCCCAAAGCACGAGGACCACCGCTCCGAACCCCAAGTCAACACTTAAAGCAGAAGAAGAATTGTTCTCAGGTCAGGTTCCGTAGCTATGGTTCATACTACTTTGCTCTTGCATCACTGTATTTACTCATACCAACTAATTTCAAATTTGAAGGATGCAATTGAAACTCCAATGGCGCAATAGGTATGTTTTAAACCTGTTTCTTTAACGTGTTTGATGTTGTAACTTGCTCTATGTTGATTTCAGTTTCAATTGAATAAATAGTTATGTTCTCATGCCATGCACATTACAAGTGTTGTTATTGTTGTGTAGTTTCCCACACTTATATTCTGTCTATGCTGCTTTGTCTTAAATAGATATGATTCGAACTGTATCTATCTTGATTTGGCAACATAAACTAGAATGATATAGACCATACAGTGACCATACTACATAGATATATGTTTGTTTCATGTTGTTATCCTGTCCACCTTACTACTGTACTGGTTTACCAAAATGAGTTTCATATACTAAATTGTAAACCTGTGATGTGTTTGTTTGTTTCTCTTTTAGAACGCGGATAAAATATTGTAGAAGAGTACCCCGTTATGCAATGGTAAAGGAAGTAATGCAGATAAGGTTCAAGATAGTGAGACATCCCTGTTGGTCTCCAAGAAAGCTGATAAAAACTATATTGAAGACACTGAGACAACCCCAAAGTCCTGTCTTGATGTAGTGTTCGAGTTACTGGCTACTACTGCTGGCACCAGCTCTTCGAACCTGCTGTCTGAATCAGTTCGGCTTCTTGAGTCTCAACTTCAAGTTGAAAGACATCGATAAGATGTTATGCGACAGGAAGCCGAAGGACTGAGGAAGTCCCTGCAGAATTCAGATGCATACTTTCTGGTGCAACAGCAAGTGCTGGAGGATTTAAGCGCCAAACAAGAGAAAGTTAATAAGCTTGCTAAGCATCTTGCCAGCATTATGGGTACCCAGGATATTGTTTCTTGAGCTCTTCTGAAGTGGTTTCAGTTCTGGACTTGTTTTGTTGCGGCGTTTATTTGCACTGGTCGCCAACTTTGACAACCAGTGTATATGATATGCTGCTTTGTTCCCTATATTTGCACTGGTGGCGAACTTTGATGCCCAGTGGATGTAATATGTGTAATAGCCATGATAGCCTAGCGTAAGTTGCTTGCTTATTTATTTCCTTGTTGTCTTGTTTATTTGTTTGCTTGTAGTCAGTGCAGTTCTTTTTCCGCGGTTTGCTAGTGGCCGCAATAACCTATTTTTTAAAACTAGGCCACAATAACCATGGGCTACATATTTACTGTAGTTACCACGGGCCTCCTACGGGCCGTAGAAACAATGGGCCTTCTAAGGGCCGTAGAAACAATGGGCCTTCTATGGGCCGTAGCATCAATGGGCCTTCTACGTGCCGTATGATCGATAGGCCAAACATGGGCCAATAACAGACCGCATTATGAGCCGTAAACGGGCTAGATTTGGAATCGTCCGTTCATTGGCCGACAATAACGGGACGTCATTAATCGGCCGTATTTGATGACGCTATGAAAATGACCCAACGGATTAACGGGTCGATTGTAACCGCGGGCTGAATTTGGCTCACAAGCAGAAAAGGCCAGTAACGGGCCGTAAGTAATCGAATGCTAGAAATGAGCCCAAGAATAAATGGGCCCTGAGAAGGCCGGAAGATAACACGGGTTGGAAACGACCCAATGGAATAATGGGTCGTTAATGGGTATAAAGGGGTACACTGTTCATTGTGGGCCAGATTCACCACGTGCCGTTAATGGGCCAAGAGTTACAAATGGCCTCGTATGGGCCGAAAGACATCATGGGCCATACATGGGCCGGAAGTTACAACGGGCTGGAATCATATTGGACGGCCTAGATGAAGCTACTGGGCTTAATTCCGATAGGCCATAACGGGTCGTGAGTTAGCGGGCCGTAAATGGGCTATATACGAACAGGCCGTTAACAGACTTTCCGTGGGCCGGCCTGTTACCTTTTGACCAAGTCAAACGGGCCGGCCTTTTCACCGGAATGGGCCTCTGTTGGGTCGTACCATGTGTCGACGTATCATAGGCGCCTCCTCTCCAATGAATGGATGACATCTATCCCAACGGTGAGCCAACACGTGTTTCCTCCGGCCAATGAGAATTTTACACGTGGAAAATCCTCATTGGTCCAGGCTGTTAGCGGGTTACCAGATCCAAAATCGGACCCGATAGCTTAAGGGCGACACGTTCTGGTGGATGCCACGTGTCGGTCACCCTTGGCGAAAGCACTTCCATGACGCGCGATTTATCGTCATGGAAGTGGACACTTTCATGATGATAATTTTGGTAATGTCATGGAACACTTCTAAGACAGCACGGGTATGACTATCTTGATTATGTCATAAAATTGTCATGGATGTACATGCATGACAGAAAACGTGACCTACCGTGACAAACACGTATCATCACGGAAGTGTATTTTTTTGTAGTGATCGTGACGGCGATCTGCACCAACAATCTTGCTACCGTCAACACCAACTTTCTCCCCTCTATGCAGTGGTGTAACACCTCTTCCCCCGGCTGTAATGTCTACTTAAACATGGTGCTCAACTCCATATATTATTTCCCAATGATCTATGGTTATCCTATGATGTTTGAGTAGATCCGTTTTGTCCTATGGGTTAATCATGATCTTGGTTGGTATGATTGTATATTTTATTTATGGTGTTGTCCTACGGTGCCCTCCATCTTGCGCAAACGTGAGGGGCCCCCGTTGTAGGGTGTTTCAATATGTTCATGGTTTACTTATTGTCAGTGTTGCGGGGGATGACAGCAGCCCAAACGCGGATAAGTGGGTTATGGCGTATGGGAGTAAAGAGGACTTGATACTTAATGCTATGGTTGGATTTCATGACCTTAATGATCTTTAGTAGTTGCAGATGCTTGCTAGGGGTCCAATCATAAGTGCATATGATCCAAGTAGAGAAAGTATGTTAGCTCATGCCTCTCCCTCATATAAAATTGCAAGAATGATTACCGGTACTTGTTATCGATTGCCTAGGGACAAATAACTTTCTTGTTGACAAAAACTCTCTACTAAAACTAACTTAGTTGTGTCTTTATCAAAACAGCCCCTAGATTTTATTTACGTGCTCTTTATTATCTTGCAAACCTATCCTATCACACCTACAAAGTACTTCTAGTCTCATACTTGTTCTAGGTAAAGCGAACATCAAGCTTGCGTAGAGTTGTACCGGTGGTTGATAAAACTTGAGGGAATATTTGTTCTACCTTTAGCTCCTCGTTGGGTTCGACACTCTTACTTATCGAAAGAGGCTACAATTGCTCCCCTATACTTGTGGGTTATCAAGCTCTACAAGAAAAGCACTACTGGAGTCCTTCAAAGATGTATCTCCGGAGAGGAGGGGCGGCAACTCTTGGCCGAAATACATGTTGGCCTCGGCGGCCATCACGCCGCAGCTCGGGCCCTCGTAAGCAAGGCCTTCCGTACAGGTTTTTCTGGCCCACGGCTCGAGCAGATGCATAGGCCCTTGTGCAGTGTTGTGTCGGGTGCCAGCTCTTTGCCAATCAAAGACATATGCCTCCCACATCCCTAAGAACAATCCCCATTACCTGGCCTTTTGCGGTCTGGGGGCTAGACATGGTCAGACCCCTTAAGGGCCTGTTCGGTTGACAGGGAAAATGGAGGGGTTTGGCAGGGATTGGAAGGGATTACACCCTCTACAAGTCAAAACCTCCTCAAATCCACCCCAATCCCCCTGTGAGGAGGTGTAACCGAACAAAGCCTAAAGGGGGAAGTCATAAGAAGAAATATTTACTGGTTATGGTTGATAAATTCACTAAGTGGATAGAGGCCAAACCAGTAAAAATGGCTGAAGCCGGACCGGTGATAGATTTTATCTCCGGTGTCATACACCGTTACGGTGTCCCACATAGCATTATTACTGACAATGGCTCTAATTTCACAGCCGATGAGTTGAAAAATTGGTGTTCTAATCTAGGTATTAAACTCGATTATGCCTCCATGTATCACCCCCAAACAAACGGTCAAGTTGAACGGGCCAATGGCCTGATAATGAGTGGCATCAAACCCAGACTAGTGTGATCCTTAAAAGAGTCGGATAAACACTGGGAGGAGCTCGACTCCGTACTCTGGGGCTGCGGACCACACCCAATCGCACGACCAGATACACACCGTTCTTCATGGTGTACGGCGCAGAGGCTGTCCTGCCCTGCGATATTATTCATGACTCACCTCGAGTGTGCATGTATGAGGAGAGAGAGGCCGAGCTCGATCGGCAAGATGACTTAGATGGCCTGGAGGAGGAGCGCGATGTCGCGAGAGCCCGTTCCGCATTCTACCAACAACAAGCTCAAAGATACCAAAGCAGAGAAGTGCGGGCAAAGACTTATAATGTCGGTGAACTCATTCTACGCCTACCAGAGAAGAAAAAGGACAAGCTCAAGCCCAAATGGGAGGGTCCCTTCATTATCGCCTTTGCAATGCATCGGACAACCGCTTAGAGCCGAACCCATGAAACGCCGCCAGACTCCGAAGATTCTACGCCTAAGTCCGGTCACATTGTTCGTACCTTTTATCCTTTTTCCTTTTCTTTCTTTCTTTTGTTTCTTTTACGACTTCTAGCATGTGATCGGGTAAGCCGCACACTTGAGAGGTATACATCCTTAAATGTACACACCCCACCATAACTGGGGGCTTCTTTCAATAAAAGCTTATTATTATTTCGAGCATAAAGCTCACCATATATATGTTGTTTGCTCATATACGTCATGTCTTCACCATCATATGCACCTCTATGACTTAAGTTTTTGCCAAGCTGGGTTGCCTGGCTCCTGTGCTTATGCCCTACGTTCCCGCTTGTTCGGCTAGGGCATAAAGGGAGCAACTCTGCGATTGTTACAACCGGGTTATCTGGACGTGTACCTCAGACGGGTGAAGTCAAAAGCTAGCGTTCTTAAGAGAATAATAGGTCGGCGGACATATGACGAATTACCTTCATGGCTATATATATATGAAGTCTCATAATATAAAACCTCTGGTGATTTTTAGCATCACAGTATTGGCATGCATAAACAGCGCATGCTTACCCGGGGAGAGGAACCCTTAACGGAACTATTCTCTATGGAAGATTTTCTTACGTTAAAAAGTGATATAACATAACTCCCCGAACACAGTTTGTCTATTCAAGGACTATGACCGGATTGCCTGGTTTCCGCACATACTTGGTGTTTACCACATGTATAGTATTCAGAAACACTCCAACCCTTGGGTTTCGGAGGTCGAAGCGGAAGGTCTGCCATGACAATATTTTAAAATTCGGCCAGAGATAAATTCTATAATAAAGTGTATTGTTACATAAAATCACACGTCTACTCTTTATCTATGCCATCTATCAGGTTGTCTAACTTACAGTCCTGTTGCAAAAATTTGGCGGCGGTCTTCACTTGGGCGTATACCAACCTAACCGAAATTTCTTGTCCGTCTTGTCCCGAGGTCTGACCCGGGCCATATGATTCGGATCAAGTACAGTATACCATGTTTTCACCATTGCCCAGGCTTCTCGTGCACCTTCTCGACATGCAGATGCCTTCCATAGCTCAAACGAAGACGAGCTCCCTTGAATAAATCCGCGAGCTCTCCCATCATTCCTGGAGGGGACTCGGACGGCCATAAATCTTTAGCCATGTTCCTCATTGCTTTCCGAGCTCGCTCGTGCACTTTGGATAGCTCCTGCAGTAAGTCGCCTTGAAATCCGGACACTTCTCCCTCAGGCCGCCCAGTTAACACACCTACGGGAACAGTCTCATAAAAAATTCCATGTACGGGACCATATGAAAGTTAGGTTCAAGGACATTCTAAATATGCCGCCTTTCAGCTTTCTGTTCTCCTTCAAGGCATCCGACAGCTGGGCTCTTACGTCCTTTAGCTCTTCGGCTTGCTTGATGTTTGCATGCTGTAGCTTGTTCTTCTCATTAATGGTCCATGTTAATACACGTTGACCAGCGGCTTCTTGCCCTTCGGCATGTTGTTTGTCCGCCTGAGCAGCCTTCAGCATCTCCTGCAACTGCTCTGCCGATCCTGCAGCCGTAAATAAAGCAATGTATATTTAAAAAATCATTGTTGGCGCAAAATCATCTTTTCCAGACATTGTTGTACTTACCATCAGGTGCCTTCCTGGATTTCTTCACATTTTCCAGTTTGGCGGTAGCAGCAGTTAGCTTGGTTCGGCATTCTTCCAGCTCCTTGGACAGTGTGTCATTTTTCGCCGCGAGTACCTGGTGATATAACGACACTTGAATCAGTTGGGTCAACTACTTCAAGTCTCGGGGGCTACTGGCACATGCTTATTGAATCTACCCAAAGTTTTTTACCCGCATATCCTTTGAAAGCTGGTGAGTGGCTCCGGCAAGTCCATCCCAGGCAGCTCGGATATATGCGTCCACAGAGCTGAGGGCGTTGAACGCTTCTTCGGTGAAACTTGGGTCGCGCATGGCTTCTTTCCACCGTCGATGATTCATTGTGCTCTCCACTTCGGAATTGGTGACGGATACATCATCCAAATCCTCTTGAAGATGAAAATCTGGCGTTGCGCCCATATCAACCCTAGTCCTTAGGGCAGGGTCCGGAATCGGATTAGTCGACGCATGGCCGGCGAGGTCCCCGGATATAGTCCGGCGTATACTCTTCCTAAAATATGACACAGCAGGAAACGTCACAATCCAGCCTATCCACAAGATGCATGTTAAAAACTGTACCTCTTTGGTGAAGGTGGGGGCCTGGTGGTATCTCCGTTTGCTTTTCTTTTCAAAGACTCGCCCTGCGCAGGCGTCGCCTTCTTGGAGGACGCCTCTGATATAGCTCGGCGAGACGAGCGTCGCCCCTTCGGAGCATGAGATAGTGCGGTGGGTGAGGCGAGATGGGAAAACTATTTTGGAGGAGATGTCTCCTGGGTACTTACATGGGAGGAGGGGAGGAGGCCGGGGTAATCGGATATAATGGCCACTTCCATGCCGTCATAGCTCGCCTGATAAAAGATTCCCTCCTTGAGTTCTATAAATATATTCGGATCTTCTTCATATCCAGGATCCAGATCTCAAATATGGTCCTCTGGCTGCGGAGCGGGGCTATAAACCCCCTCAACGACCTTTCTCCACTCCTGTTAAAAATAGCCGGATTAAATTCGGTTAGCATAACTCTAGAAAGAGATTGAGTAAAGTCAATAATCGAAGAAAAAACTCACCCAGGTAATGGGGTTGTACATGGAAAAGCCTTCCCGACATGTCAGACGAGCGAAGTCTTCCTTCTCCCCTTTGTAAAGGTCAGCTAAGATGGTGGCCAGGGCGGTAAAATTGTCTGGACCCTTGCGCAGACAACCGGACGCATCGTCCTCCCCATTATAATTCCACATGGGAAGACCTCTAGATTGGAGCGGCTGAATGCTGGCGTCCCCGAAGTCTCGAAACCTCGGCACTGTCTTCTTCTTCGAGGCTTCGGGGACGCCAGCTAGCGCGCTTCTTTAAAGGAGCACTGGAGAATTCGGGAATGCCACGCCAGATTGGGTCCGGAAGAACGACGTCTTCTATATAAAACCACTCTGAGGGCCACTCTTCGGATGCCTTCTTTCGAGTGCCGGACAGGTATCCAGTCCCGGCTATGCGCCATACTTCGGCGCCGCCCACCTCGAATATAGATCCCTTCTGGGAGCGGGGGACGAGGCAGAAAAATTTCCGCCATAGCTCAAAATGAGCCTCGCAGCCTGGAAACAGCTTGCAAAGAGCAATGAAGCCCGCGATATGCAGGATGGAGCCTGGCTTCAGATTGTGCAGCTGGAGGCCGTAATACTCCAGTAGACCTCTGAGGAAAGGGTGGATAGGAAATCCTACGCCTCTCAAAAGGAAGGAAACGAAGAACACCCACTCCTCTTTAGAAGGATTGGGGAAATTCTTCGCGAGGGCTTCGCCGACGATGGAAGTTAATCCGGCCCGAACGGAGATTAGATCTGTGGGAGGAAGGTATCCCTGCATATGAAGCTTGTTCAGATGGGCGTGGGATACCGAACAGCTTTCCCAGTCGCCTTTTTGAGGGTCGTTGGGGCGCGAGGAAGAGCTAGGAGCGTTGGCCATGTTTGGGCGATTTCCTATGGCGAGTTCTAAGGATTTCCGAGTGGTGTGGAATGGTATCTGAGATCTAATATCTTTAAATAGGCGTCGTTCCCTCATGGTCAAGGGGTTATTTGTAAAAAGCACCTAGACTGTTCACATTCGTTTGACACGTGGAAGCCGAGGCGACGGCAGCGAAGAATCAATTGAAAATGGTATTTAATGTGCAGCCGGACTATCGTCAATCCGAAGTACAACGGAGAACCCGCCTTGCAAAGCCGAAGACATAAAGTCGGATACTACATCGTCATTGAAAGCAAGTTCGGGGGCTACTAGGGGAGTCCTAGATTAAGGGGTCCTCGGATGGTCGGGCTATGTGACATGGGCCGGACTAATGGGCTGTGAAGATACAAGATAGAAGGCCTTTCCCCGTGTCTGGATGGGACTCTCCTTGGAGTGGATAGCAAGCTTAGCGGCTAGTCGTGTAGTTTCCTTTCTCTGTAGACCGACTTTGTAGAACCCTGGCCCCTTCCGGTGTCTATATAAACTGGAGGGGTTAGTCCGTAGAGATCATCACAATCATACAGGCTAGACATCTAGGGTTTAGCCATTACGATCTCGAGGTAGATCGACTCTTGTAACCCATATACTCATCATAGTCAATCAAGCAGGAAGTAGGGTATTACCCCCATTAAGAGGGCCCGAACCTGGGTAAACATCATGTCCCCCGTCTCCTGTTGCCCTCGACCCTCAGACGCACAGTTTGGGACCCCCTACCCGAGATCTGCCAGTTTTGACACCGATAGCCTCCTAGTGCGTCGTTGGAGCCATGCCAGCACCTGGGGTAGTAGCAGCGGGTGCCACGTCGGCGACCGCATTGCCCCCCATATCCTTTCCGCCAGCACCGCCGCCGCACAACCACCTTCACTCTGCTCTCGCGCAACTCCTCTTCGTGGCGTCCTCGTGCATCGTTGGAGCCACGCCAACAGTCGGGATAGTAGCACGGGTGCCCTGTTGCTGACTGCATTGCTCCCCATCTCCTTCACGCCGCTTCTCTCCTTCAGCACCACCGCGGCACACCCCCCTGCACAACCGCCTTTACTCTGTGCTCGTGTAGCTCCTCGTGCGTCGTCGGGGCCGCCCGAGCACAAGCGCTTGAGAGCGCCGCCCTCGCGCTCCAGGAGCAACTCCTCCGTCATGGTCTTTGCGTACACCGCGGGCGGCCGCCCGCACGAGCTCCTCCGTCGCGGTCTCCTAGTATGCCACCGGGGCAACCACCCGCATGAGCTCCTCCGCCGCGGTCTTGGAGTACGCCGCCGGGGCAGCCACCCGCACGAGCTTATGGTGTAGGGGAGAAAAAGTGAGCGACGGAGGGGAGGGGGCGTGGTGGATAAGCTGAGAGACACGTTCGCTGGCGCGTCCGTTGCAACAAACGCTCACAAAAACATGATGCGGCACTGTTTTTGCATCAAGATCAGTGCAGCTCATCCGAATAGGCGTTTGCGTCAGGATCCTGGAAATCTGACGTCAGATTTTTAGGCCCCTCCCAATGCTCCACCTTGTACAGGTGGTAAGGCTGCCATGTAGGCAAAAAATCTGATGTGGCAAGGTAATTAAGATGAAAGAGATGAGTGTGGTGACCCAGGAAGAAACAAATGCCTAGCGCGAGAACCTAGGCAAAACACTTAAATGGAAGAATCCCACCAATGCATGAAGAATTTTAGTTGCAAAATCATTAAATGAAGTATGCTTAGCACCAACAAGTTAAGCACATATACATTGAGGGTTTTAGTTGCTAAAAAAATTAGTGTGCTTAGCATCTCATGTAAGCACTAATGCATTGGAAGTAGCCTTACTGATTTCGTAATCATAGGAGGTGTTCTTACGTTACCAAGCACGACCGACATGTATGGGCCACCTTCGCTTAACGAGTCTGATCAGGTAAAGCACGCACGGAAGAAGAAGACCACTAGACATCGGTAAGCATAATTTCGTCCCTTTGTGAAGTGCAATCAACGCAACATCCAAAAAATTAACCCGCAACGATGTCACGTGTGGGTGCGTGCGTTGCGAGGTGTTTTTCATGGGCGTACGCTAGTGTCCGTCACTCTAGCTAGCTAGCAGTGCGCGCAGCCTTCCACAACCCGCAACCACCAGCTTTCGACGTTTGCGCCGCTCATTGGGCCATCCGCGGTGAAAGTCCATTCCATTGCGTACTTCCTCGCTGACGGTTTTACAAAGTAAACTAAACTAGATTAATTTCCTCGGGAAGAAAGAGAAGTCTAGACCACAAGTGACAAGAAAGGAACCAAACCACGCACATGTGCACTAGGGCCCAAGCAAGCATTTGTTGGGCACGTTCGTTAATCTCCTCCTCCCTCTTCTCCTTTGTCCTCTCCTGCCGCTACCCTACCTCCCACGGCCTACAGGCAGCATCTTGCTCATCTCAGAAAGCTTCCAAAGTTGCAACTTCCGAGGCGAGGGAGGGAGCCCTACGCTTCGTGACCCGTTGCATCACACATACGGCTCAGGTGTACACTATGCTCTTGGACGTTGCACCTGTCCCGGTCGACCGTTCGTTCGTGTGCAGTGCGTATCCACTATTTTCCTCTGTGATCTCATCTCATTACTCGTGTCGCCCGTATGTATAGTACCATGTTGGATGGAGCAGGTGTATGTGTCACAATCACCCCTTGGACGCATGCAGGCGAGCAGGTGATCATGTCTCGGAAACTGCAGGATATGGGTCGATATTGACTTCACCCCACTAGATTATGCTCCTGTCAATCTGGTCTTGTTAATACTACCTCCAGAATGTGATCATACAGTATCTTTGCAAGATTCGAAAAACATGTCTGGCCGTGCAGGTGAATGTGTCACGATCGATTGCTTTGCTATATGCGTGGTACTACTTCTCGGCCCGTCATGTGGGGGCAAAAATAATCTTTTCATCTCAAACCATGCTTTGCACCAGAACACTCGTGACTTTGTGAGGCAAAGCCGATGCTAACTGGACAGCAGTACCACTCGGTGCGGGTGCTTAGGTGAGCGATACACATCCCACGCTAACTAGTTCTAGTTGGGCTACAGGTGATTATTAGGCACAACGTCTTTGTTGCACGAACTGACAATGACCATGGCATGGGTTCTCTGCTGCAAGAGCTACTCCACCCGTGCACCTGATCTCCGACGATCTTGTGTGTGCTTTACATTTTTTGACTTGCGGATCCAGCTTCCCTCGCAGCCTGCTTAAAAACGAGCACTCCTATGTGCCGTACGTATACTTGATTGCTAATGGGGTCAGGGCGATTGTACATTGATTTCCCACCCATCTGCCGTGCTTAAGCGCCTTCCCTTCCAAAAATCCAACACTTGCCTCCATAAGTTGCTGTCCTGCGAGGCTGCGATCCTTGTCCTGCTACCGTATTTGGATTCTCTATACTTGGTACTGCCACCTCCTCTTTATCCTGCCGGTTTGCCAAGCTTCAAATGTGTAGCGGTACACCTCAATGCAAGGTCGGTACTACTGTTCTAGCAGATAGCAAGAGCATTTCAAGAGTAAAATGGATCAAAAGGCTAGTAGTACTACTACCTCGCAGATAAACATTGGTATGGGAAACATTCTTCAGAACCACATACTCTAATCTGAATCTGGTTGCTTCAAAAGGCGAGGAGTACGAACTGCTCGCTGCAAAAGCGAGTAAAGTAGGCGTGGCTGGACCCTGAAGCATGTGCAGCTTAATGTTACACAGTTGGTGTAAACTAAGTCAAATGCCAATGGAATGCCGCCTGATTGCCTCAAAACTCTCTTTTTTTTGCCTCAAAAGCGGCGTGAGCATCACCCTGTCTGATATTACTCGCTCGCTCGCTCGTCCGTCCGTCCGTCCGTCCCGAATTCGTCACGTCAAAATCCCGACGCGCTGGTACGAGAGCTCTATTGCTCACCAGATGCGTGTCCGTGATGCGCGGTGCTGTTTCTCCGTCGGCAAGTTCCTCCCAAGCAGCCAAACAGTCACGGAGGAAGCCATCTCCGTGCCACCGTACTACAAGCAAGGAGCAGCAAGCAGTGAGTGATCACCGACGGTCACAGATCGTGGGACGAGCGGTGGCTCATCAGTCCCGCCCGAGACACGTTCGCAGGCCTCCTTTTTGTGCAAGTGGCCACACGGTGTGGGGGCGATGGCACGGCAGCGGCTCACCCTCCCCAAGTTGGTCCTCTCGCCCTCGGCTCGGCGCCATGGCACGTCTCTGAACACACGCACGCACATCCTGCCACATGAACCCAGAACCCAGCACAACAGAGTAAATTGCACAGAAGTACCACAATTAGGGCATTGAAAGCAGATTGGTATCAAGATTGGTAATTTTTACGTGTCAGTACCAAGATTGGTAATTTTTACGTGTCAGTACCAAGATTGGGGCTAGCCGTTGCAAAAAAGACTAAAAGCTCGTTTTGTACGTATTGACACTAAAGCTGACCGATTGGGCCCGCCCGTCAGGCGCCACGCTGGCCAGTGCGCGCGTTGCCTGCGCTGGCTGCGCGCTGACTCGGACGAGGCCGGCTCGGCCCGTTGGTGCGACCGAGCCAGACCCCGACCCCGCTCTGCCCTGTCCTTTTCCTCGCACCTCGCCGGCGGCTGCCTCCCCGCCCGCCCCGCCGCCGCCGCACCACGCCGCCGTAGCCATCGATCGAACAGCTCAGGCGCTGTCACCTCCCTCCTCTCCCCCGCGGCTGCTGTGCCCTAGGCGACGATGGCCTCGGCGACTCCGGCAGGCGGCGATGGCCTGGGCGATGCGAGCGGCGGCGACCTCCCCCGCTTCGATGGCAGTGGCGGCTACTCCAGCTCGAAGTACAGTAGCGCGGAGGAAGATTTTGCGGAGCCGGCGTTGTCGATGGAGCAGAGGCTGCGGATGGCGCGAATTTGGGTGGACAACCCTAGCACCGCCCATCACTGGACTCATGGCTTCGGTGGTGTTCTGTAAGTGCTCCACTGTTCCATTCTTGCTCACTGAAATTGGGGATTAGGGTTAGAGTGTACTGCCTGCATGTTTAGCACTCTAATTGCTAGGCCTAACTAGAGCAGAGTAGTATAGTGGATTACATGAGTCCTAACTAGAGCAGCATTAGGTGTTACCTAGCTAGGATAAATAAAAGTTTTGCTTATATGTTAACTTAAACAAAACTCTGTTTACATGTTAACTTGTGTATGTGTTAACTTAAAAAAAACTCTGTTTATATGTTAACTTGTTTATATGTTAACTGAAACAAATCTTTGTTTATATGTTAGACAATATGTTAAGTAAAATTGTTTATTAACCAATTTTGTCTGTTATTTCATTTTGCAGTTTGTATGATGACATTTTGGATGTTAGGTTCTTTTTTGATGCTTCAGAAATGTTAGAGCTGAAGCTCTGCAGTTCAGATGTAACATACCTGAATATGATTGCAGTGATGGAAACCCAAGGATTTAGTGAATATGATCTGCTGTTTCACATTGAGAATCCAGATTTAGGGGAGAAAGGATTGGAGATGGTAGAGAGTAATGCTGAGTTGCAACTAGTAAAGAGGCAGGTTGAGGAGTGTAAGGTTTTAAATTTGCTAGTGAGGGCATGTCCACCTCCTTGCAGCAAGTTTCAGAGGCAAGAATTATCCACTGTTGTGTATGAAGAGCCTGTGTTATATGATCTCAGTGAGCCACCCATCTATGCTGTTGATGAAGAAGGAGTTGCCTTTGAAAGTCAGAGTAGCAGCTGCAGTTTAGTAGCTCATGGTACTGGTGTTTGCACACAAGAGAGCAAGAATGTAAAAGGAAAACTGAAAGCTGTTTTGGAAATAGAAGAAGAAGAGGGATATGATGGCAGTGGTGGTTCTGATTGTGAAGGTGAAGATGACAGTGATGTAAACCCTTTTTATATGGGTGATGCTGATGACATAGAGATGGATGAGGGAAAGAAACAGAGAGAGTATGATGAAGTAGAAGAGGAAGAAACAGATGATGAAGAATCTGAGGAGGAAGAAATGGTGCATTACTCTGGTGACACGGAGGTTGAGGAACCTTTTGAAATGGATGAAGATGACAAGGTTGTTTCACAGGATGAAGAAACTGTAATTGTACATGAAGAGAAGAAGAAGAAGAAACAGAAGCTTCCAGTTAGGAAAGGGCCTACAACAAGGACACATTCAAGTGTAGTTCAAGAGGAGGAACCTGATTTCCAACCTTCATCTGATGAAGAACAGAAAGGATTGTTGAAGGAGGCTGATGATGATGGTTATGAGCCATTGGCATTTGTGCTGCCAAAGAAAAGGAAGAGCAGGGCAAAGCAGAGGCCTCCTAGAAAATGGTACAATGAGAAAATGGAGGCACCACATGAGCAATTATGTCTACAGATGTGTTTCAAGGATCAACATCAATTCAGAGAGGCTTTGTTGAACTTACACATTACTCAAGGCAGAAACTTCAAATATCATAGGAACTCATATCAAAGAATAATTGTAGAATGCAACCAAAAACATTGCAACTTCTTTATGGTGGCGGCAGTTATAAAAGGTGAAACTACTTTTGTAATTAAGAAGATGAGAATTAAGCACACTTGCCCTATTAGTACAGAGACAACAAGGGTAAGTGCCAAGTGGCTTGCACAGAAGTATGAGTCACTATTCAGATCTGATCTAACAACTGGCATTCAGACTTTGATTGATGCCTGCATGGAGAAGTATGGTGTGGATGTGCCCAAGTCAATGGCATATAGGGCAAAGAACCTAGCTATTGATGTTGTGCTAGGAGACCACAAGAAGCAATACCCTAGGTTGAAAGACTATGCTCAGACAGTGATGGATACAAACCCTGGGAGTAGAGTAGTAGTCACTACTGTAACTCCAACACCCACTGAAAAAATCCCCCATCCAGGTCCAAGATTCCATGCTATGTTCTATTGCATCAATGGAGCAAGGGAGGGGTTTCTCAAGGGGTGCAGACCATTCATTGGTTAGTTTGTTCACCTTGTGCATTAGTTACATATTGTTTCATCTTGAAATGCATTTGAATGTTTTTAATACTGAATTTGCTTGCTCAGGTGTTGATGGGTGCTTCATTAAGTTAACTACTGGTGCTCAACTACTTGCTGCCACTGGTAGAGATGGCAACAACAATATATACCCACTAGCATTTGGTATTGTTGGGCAAGAGGACACACCTAACTGGTGTTGGTTTCTACACCAACTTAAAATCTGCCTAGGAGGAGAAGTGGGAAGGTTTGGTCCATATACAATAATGTCAGATAGACAAAAGGTATGTGCTTGCATCTTATGTCATTGTTCCTATATGGTTGTTTTGTGCTAGATAGTAGCTTAGCTAGTTTAATTGTGTGTCCCAGGGCCTACTAAATGCAGTGAATGCTGTCTTTCCTAAGTGCAACCAAAGGTTCTGCCTTAGGCATATCTATGCAAACTTCCAAAATGCTGGGTTTAGGGGGGAAGATCTGAAAAAGTGTATGGATAATGCTGCCTATGCATATAGTGAACACAAATTTAACATTGCAATGAATGACCTTAGAGCTGAGTGTGAGCAAGCTTGGGAGTGGCTTTGTCAAATACCCAAGAAAACATGGGCAAGGCATGCATTTGACACAAACTGCAAGACTGACCTTGTAGTTAACAATTTATCTGAGGTGTTCAACAAGTATGTCCTAGATGTTAGGAAGAAACCAATTAGGACAATGTGTGATGGAATAAAGGATAAGCAGATGGTGAGGTGGCATAGGAATAGGGAGAGTGGAAAGAAAGCTAGATGGGACATAACACCCCATTATAGTGAGAAGCTAGAGGTTGAGAAGGAGAGGGCCAAATATTGCAAACCAATTCAAGCTGTTGTGGACTTGTGGCAAGTTACAAGTGGGCAGCAAACCCATGCTGTTAACTTGCAAATGCACACATGTGGGTGCAGAAAATGGGACCTAAGTGGCATCCCATGTAACCATGCCATCTCAGCAATAAACAAGGCCAAAAGAAAACCAGAGGATTATGTCAGCAAGTTCTTCAAGAAAGAAATTTATCTGGCAGCTTATGAACCAATGATCTATCCAGTTCCTAGTGAGCATGACTGGACAAGGACCCCTGGTCCAGACATTGACCCACCTGCATTTAAAGTGAAGAGAGGAAGAAAGAAAGAGAAGAGGATCAAGGGGAAATTTGAAGTCCCAAAGCCTAAGGAGACATCAAGAATGGGGACTATAACATGTGGCAATTGTGGACTGCAAGGACATAGGTACACAAGCTGCAACAAGCAGTTGAAGCCTGAGCTGGCTTTGAGGAAGAACAAACATGTGGTAATCCTCTAATAAGTAGTAACAGGTTTTCCTTCTTGTACATTCTATTTTTTAAGTACTAACTCATTTTCCTTCTTTGTTTATGCAAGCCTCTTGCAAGGAATTCCAATGCTGGTGCTGCTGCTACTACACAAGCATCAACAACTTCTCATCCAACTCCTACAACAACACCAACAGCTGGAACAGGAGCTGGGAGAGGAGCTATGAGAGGAGCTGGGAGAGGGGCTGCAGCTGCAGCTGCTGGGACTGGTGCTGCTAGAGGTGCTGGTAGAGGTGCTGGTAGAGGTGCTGCACCAGGTGCTGGGAGAGGTGCTGGGAGAGGGAGAGGTACATTCTCTGCCCCAAGGCAATCTGGTCCCTCCACATCTACTGCTCCCTCTACATCTACTGCTACTCCACCTTCTGGTGGTAGAAACAGAGGATGGAGAGCCTACTTCTATGCAAGTGGTAACCACTAAATGGCACATGTGCCATGTAATGTTCAAAACTAGATACTTCATGTGTGTTCTTGCATCCTATGGTACAATGTGATCTTGCTGGTGCTCTGGAGCTGGCTTTTGTTCATGTGGATGGATGTGATCTTGCTATTTATTAGTTAATCAATGCCTGGAATGGACTATGTTCATGTGGATGGTTCTTTTTATATCTTTTTATGATTGATATGTTCATGACAATGGTGCATACTATTGGATAGAGTAACTCTGTTGCTGGATATATTGTTGTATACATTGTTGGATATGTTGTTAAGGTCTAGGCTAAAAAAGAAGCACTTTGGGTTTTGGTCGCTCGGGGTCAACGAAAACACCTAAACCTATCAATTAGGGTTTTGGTGGCTCGGGGTCGACAAAAACACCTAAAGGCATCAACTAGGGTCTAGGGTGGCTCGGGGACGACGGAACCACCTAAAGGCATCATTTAGGGTCTAGGGTGGCTCGGGGTCGACGGAACCACCTAAACCTATCATCTAGGCTCTAGGGTGGCTCGGGGTCGACGGAACCACCTAAAGGCATCAACTAGGGTTTTGTTGGCTCGGGGTCGACGGAACCACCTAAAGCATCAACTAGGGTCTAGGGTGGCTCGGGGTCGACGGAACCACCTAAAGGCATCAACTAGGGTCTAGGGTGGCTCGGGGACGACGGAAACACCTAAAGGCATCAACTAGGGTCTAGGGTGGCTCGGGGTCGACGAAAACACCTAAAGGCATCAACTAGGGTTTTGGTGGCTCAGGGTCGACGAAAACACCTAAACCTATCATCTAGGCTCTAGGGTGGCTCGGGGTCGACGGAACCACCTAAAGGCATCATTTAGGGTCTAGGGTGGCTCGGGGTCGACGGAACCACCTAAAGGCATCATTTAGGGTCTAGGGTGGCTCGGGGTCGACGGAACCACCTAAAGGCATCAACTAGGGTTTTGGTGGCTCGGGGTCGACGGAACCACCTAAACCTATCATCTAGGGTCTAGGGTGGCTCGGGGTCGACGGAACCACCTAAAGGCATCAACTAGGGTCTAGGGTGGCTCGGGGTCGACGGAACCACCTAAAGGCATCAACTAGGGTTTTGGTGGCTCGGGGTGGACGAAAACACCTAAACCTATCATCTAGGCTCTAGGGTGGCTCGGGGTCGACGAAAACACCTAAACCTATCATCTAGGCTCTAGGGTGGCTCGGGGTCGACGGAACCACCTAAACCTATCATCTAGGCTCTAGGGTGGCTCGGGGTGGACGAAAACACCTAAACCTATCATCTAGGCTCTAGGGTGGCTCGGGGTCGACGGAACCACCTTAACCTATCAATTAGGGTTTTGGTGGCTCGGGGTCGACGAAAACACCTAAACCTATCATCTAGGCTCTAGGGTGGCTCGGGGTCGACGGAACCACCTAAACCTATCATCTAGGCTCTAGGGTGGCTCGGGGTGGACGAAAGCACCTAAACCTATCATCTAGGCTCTAGGGTGGCTCGGGGTCGACGGAACCACCTAAACCTATCAATTAGGGTTTTGGTGGCTCGGGGTCGACGAAAACACCTAAAGGCATCACTCTAACATAAGCATTACTTTTGCAAATGCATTTAAGCATTTAAGCATCACTATAACATAAGTAACACTGGAGTTCAACACATTATAGAATACACATCCATTGTTCACATTGATCACATTACATAGTGGAGTTCAAATGCACAATCCATCCTTTTCTCACAAAAGGATGAATAGCATAACTACTAGAGTTACAACCAGAGTTCACAATTAGTACTAGAACCATACATTACATAACCATAATTCTAAGTTACTAGGTCATTGCACAACCATCATTCCCAAAAGGTCTGCAATGCCCACTAATCTCAAGTCATCTTGTTCAGTTCTGCAAGATGGCCTGGATCCCCTTGGTCTTCTCCTTCAGCTTCTCCTCTGCCTTGATGAGCTCAGTAATCTTAAACTCTTGCATCTGCTTCTCTTCATTATGGTTTTCCTTGAGCTTCAGCAAATCAGCAACCTGGAGCTTCAACTCTAGCTTCTCTTGGGTGAGCTTCTCCTCAAACTTTGTGAACTCTGCATTCTTCAACTCCAAATTCATCCTACCCTCACTCAACAATTCCTTCTCTTTCATATTCTTCAACTTTAAGTTTTGGATGACAGTTGCTTGAGCACTTGTCAGGTTGCACAGGAGTTCATACTTTTGTTGAAGCTTTTGTGCAGCTGCATCTTTCTTTGCCATTTCTGCATTCATACCAGCCACCAATTCAGCTCTGCATTGGTGCTGATATGTGACAGCAGACTGCAGATAACTGAAATCCACAACCCTATCCTGCTGAAAGTCCACAAGTTGATGCACATCTTTCACTAACTTGTCATAGTCTGCATCCAGCTTGTTCTTTTCTTCTGTCAACTGATGAATAGTTAGAGCACTTTGAAGATTATCATTCACCCTAGCAGACTTGCTCTCTTCAACCATTGACCAAAGCTTCAGCAATGCATTCTCCATTGTTGGGGGCCACTGCTCATCAACCCACTGAACAAACCCACAATTCCGACCTTCCTGGAAAAATTAGAAGGGCAAAATTTAGTACAATACAACTACTAAGAGTACTAAGCAACAGTTAGTTCATGGCAGTACCTAATGTTGGCACTGGCATTAACTGGATTTGCACAGCCATTTGCTAAGCAACAGGACCACATTGTAAAATAGATTAATGTAATCCTACAATGGATGATCAACTCATATATTTACCAGGCACCAGAGTAACACTCCATTCAACTTAGAAGTTGCTAAGCAGCCATGTGCTAAGCAACAGCAGTTGCTAAGAATTGACCATTAATATAATGAAATCCTAACAGTAATAAGCAACACAATGTGAACTACTTTGCCCACCTAAATACACTACACTAGCCTGCAGCAACAAACTAGCTAATGAGACTACCTACTGTCAGCAGTAAGCAATTGTTACTAACTGGCTCCACTGAACTTAATATTGAGCAACACTGCATTTGGAAAGAAGTGTAAATAAATAGCATGTGCACACAACAGGAGCATATATTTTAGCAGAAATGCATTCCACTGAACTTAATAATGATCATTCCTAACAAATTTAGCATGCACATAACTGAATCACAGGTGGCAAACAAGACTCTGCCACTTTCAATGAACACATCCAGTGCTTAATCACCAAGGCAAGAAAATTACCGGCTCTGCACATGCTAAGAACCTTCTCCCAGTCATTGTTCCTTCAAACGCAACAAGCCTCTCTGATGGCTTCCCATGCTTTTCGCACAACACTATCAGATCTAGCTCAAGACCCTTGTAATCCGGGTCCTCAAGAGAGAAAGGCACCTGCCCAAGCAAAATCCAAGTTACCATCATGTGCAGAGGACGAGGACAAATCAAATCAAACGAAATCCTAACAATAAAGACCACCTACACACAAAAATCCCCAAATTTCCTAACCCTAACCCTAACCCTTGCTCCAATGGAGTAACTTACCTGGTTCAGCCCATCGGTGGAGGTTTTGGAGTGCATGTACGGGAGGCTTGAGTTGTCGTCGCTGCTCTCGTCCTCCAGAACCATGGCTGCGGCGGCGTGCTGTGGCGGGCGCAGGCGATGGCGAGGCAGGAAGAAAGAAAGAAGAAGCGAGCGCGGTCGGGGTCGGGGTCTGACTCGGTCGCACATAAACGGGCCGAGCCGGCCTCGTCCGAGTCAGCGCGCAGCCAGCGCAGGCGACGCGCGCATTGGCCAGCGTGGCGCCTGACGGGCGGGCCCAATCGGTCAGCTTTAGTGTCAATACGTACAAAACGAGCTTTTAGTCTTTTTTGCAACGGCTAGCCCCAATCTTGGTACTGACACGTAAAAATTACCAATCTTGATATCAATCTGCTTCCAATGCCCCAATTGTGGTACTTCTGTGCAATTTACTCAGCACAACAGGCCGCCTTTTGTTTTTACCCGGTTCTAGTAACGTTCTAATCCATCCGCGCGCGCCCGCATTAACGCTGGGCTGAGGGTGCGCCACCAACCAGTCGAGGTCGGGGCCTGCGCTGCGTGCGTCGCGTGGCACCGGCGCTCGCGCTCGGGTCGGCCGCGTCCCGTTGCTTGCTCCAGCGATTTTGATTTCTCCCGTTCAAATTTGAATCGCCACCGCACCGGCCCGGTCGCCTTTACGGAACCCGGTGCCCCTCTCACCATCTCGTAGCCGCAGCCCGCGGCCGCGCCTCCATTTATTAATCCCGTTTTCCACGAGAGCAGAGCAGAGAGAGTGGAGCGGTGGACTGACCCGGGGAGGAGACTCCTTTTCTCTTTCTCGCGCCGCTGTGCCGCGTGCTTCTTGCCTGCCCGCCTTTCCACCACACCCGTCCCTCTCCTTCGTGCTCCTCCCCTCTCCTCTCATCCATCCCAGGACGACGCGCTGCAGACGGCGAGGCCAGCCAGAGGCCGGGCGGGGCAACGGGCGCCGGCCATGCCGAGATCCAGGTGCGTGCGGTGCCCACTTCCTTCCCTCCAATGTCCGGTGTCGGTTTCGCTCCTTGCTGAGCCATGCCGTTGGTGCGCATTCAATCTCCCAGGGGGTCCGAGCTGCCGCAGCGGCCGTCGCCGCGCGCGCCGCTGCACCTCAAGACCACGGCCTCCTCCGAGGCCAATGGCGCGCACCACCGCCTCCTCGTCGACCGGAGCAGCCCCAAGGTCGCCGACCGGCACTCGCCGCGCAGCCCGCTGCCCGAGGTACGCTGCTGTTTCTGAGTTGTTTACGCTCTGCTCTGGCTATGCTCGCCATTTGATCTGACGACGGCGGCGCCATTTGCAGAAGAAGCGCGCGGGGACCCGGGTGGCGGAGCTGGAGACCAAGCTGGGGAAGGTGCAGGACGAGCTCAAGAAGCTGCGGGAGCAGCTCGTCTCCGCGGAGGCCGCCAAGAAGGACGCGCAGGTCGCGCTCGAGGAAGCCAAGAAGCATGTCGGCACCAAGGGGAGCCCCAAGCCGGCGGCGTCTCCTCCCTCCCCCGCTCCTCTACCGGTCGAAGACGAGAAGAAAACTGAGGAGGTGAAGGTCGTTGAAGAACCGGCGGCCGAGGAGGAGGAGGAGGACAGCAGCATAAACTCCCCGGCGACCGATGTGTTTGAGGTCGTCCGGACCGAGTCGGGCGACAAGGAGAACCAGAGCGCGCTCGTCGCCGAGGACAGCGAGGAGGTGAGCTGCGGAGACAAGGCGGCGCTGGCCGAGGAGGATGTGGAGGTGGAGGAGACCAAGACCATGATTGAGGAGGATAGCAAGGACTCCGCGGCCGCCATTGGCGCCGGTGAAAAGGAGAACCCGGAGGTCGTGGAGCTCAAGGCCCAGCTGATGGCCAAGGAGATGGAAGTCGCCGTCCTCACGGCCGACAATGCGGAGCTCAAGAAGCAGGCCGACGAGGCCGCGGCGGCGGTCAAGAGGGCCGACGAGGAGGCTGTGGCCAAGGCTTTCCTCATCGAACAGGAGCTCAAGGAGAACGCGGCGCGGGAGGCCCGGATGGGCGAGCAGCTGAGGGCATCCGAGGCCGCGCGCGAGGCGCTGGACGCCGAGATGCGGCGCCTGCGCGTGCAGACCGAGCAGTGGCGCAAGGCGGCCGAGGCAGCCGCCGCGGTGATCGGCGGGGACGCCCATCTCGTCGGTCACCACGGCCTTGCCGGCAATGGCAACGGGTGGGGGTCCCCGGCGACGATGCCGGACGACGGCGACGACGAGGGGTTCGGCAGCAAGCGGAAGGGCGCCGGCATCCGGATGCTCGGCGACCTGTGGAAGAAGAAGGGCAACAAGTGAAGTGAAGGTGACAACCAGAGTGGCATATCTATATATGCCCAATGCTCGTCTCTCTCGGGTCACAGATCCACAGTTCGCGACTGCGAGCTAGCTCAGCTCGCGCTCTAGCTCATGCTTGGATCATGCACTGATGTTTACTGCATTTTGGTTCGGATTTCACTTATGTTTGTATGATGATGAGATGATGTTCGTGAGATTAATCTGTGTTTGGTGCCTGCGTCGTGAACTGTGTTGAACTGCATGATGGTGATCGATGGCTCGATGCTGCATGGCTGGACTGTTCGCTGCGGCTGCCCATTGTAAGATACAGTTCGGCGTTATCTTGGATTCTGTTGAAGCTACTGGACTGTTCGCTGTTCTAGGGAGTATTTTGGTAATCTTTTGGTCATGATTTGATGCGTGGAACAGGAACTGAAATTTCCTGCTGAGCTATTCTAATACTAACGAGATTCTTGCAAATATTCTGAAGGATCTGTTATGATTTTCGAAGTAGCCGTACAAATTCTCAATCAGCAGCAGCTCGAACATGATAAGATGCTGAACACTTGACGATTGTTGATGATTATAGCGGCTGCTTACTTCACGGTTGTTGATGATGGCTTTGGATTTTTGGATTCAGTTGGTGATGAGAGGATTTTTGGATTCAGTTGTTGATGATGGCTTTGGAGTTTTGGATTGAGTTGATGATGAGAGGATTTTTGGGAGATGCGGCCAAAGATTTGAGCAGCACTCCCAGTCGCAGGTAATAATTTTTGAAATGGCCCGGCGTCAAAGGTCTCCTCCTGGACCACACGCTGAGGCTGAAAACCGTGGAGTTAGAAACCAAAAATAACCCTTCGCACTTTTGCAGTGCCACACTGCAAAAGGTGTGAGGCGCTGGGGCACGCACGAAATCTGCGAAAGACGTCAGCGTGGGGTACGTGAATGATCGAGTTGTTCATAGCAAGTGTCCATTAGGGCAACTCCAAGTCATATGACCCCAAATCGTCTGCCCACACTTGTTTGGGGTAAACGGACAAAAACTGCGGCGGAAGCAAACGGATAAATGTCCATTTTCGGTCCGCTTTCGAACCATTTCCGGCTAAAATTTGGGCCGCGTTTGCGTCAAACGGTCAGCGCGCGGACGGGCGGGACGCGCGCCCTTGTCCTCCCTTGGCCCGCCCGTCGGAGACACAACCCCATTTCTTCCTCCCTTTCGTCGCTCTGCCCTCGGCCCCTCGCCAGCGCCGCCGCCACGCCCGTCATCCACCTTGCTTTGCCCGTCGATGGAGCAGCCCCTTTTCTTCCTCCCCTGTCGTTGCTCTGCCCTCCGTCCGCGGTTGTCCACCTTGTTGCGAACCAACAGCCTCAACGTGCCCTTTCCGGCCGCGTCTCCACCACGACCGCAAGGTGTTCGACGCTTTGCTCGCAAGGTACCATGGATAGCGGAGATGAGTACTTCTTTCACAATTTCATTTGTTCATCGGATGATTCATCCCTCGGACGATGAGGACATAGTGGTGGCAACATTGGTCGTCCATGACCACATTAGTAGGATGTGGCCTCGGTTCAGGGGATCAATCCCTGGCCATGCCCCGGCCTTAAACCGCAATAGGGAGAAAGGACACCACCTCCTCTATTCCGATTACTCTGCGAGAACCACAGTGTACAAACCGCATAAATTTCGTCGCCGCTTTCGAATGAGGAGGCATGTCTTCAATCGTATTCGGGAAGGAGTGGTTGCATATGACCCGTACTTTGAATGCAAAGAGGACGCCCTTTGCAAACTTGGCTTCTCTTCTTACCAGAAATGCGATGCGGCTATTCGCATGCTTGCATATGAAATTCCTAGTGATCTTGTGGATGAGTATGTGCGTATGAGTGAGTCCACATGTCTCTTCTCAATATATAGTTTCTGCAAGGCCGTGGTGGCAGTGTTCGGTCCTGAATACCTGAGAGAACCAAATGCCGCCGGTACAGAGAAGTTGTTGACGATTAATGCCGAGAGGGGCTTTTCGGGCATGCTTGGTAGTATCGATTGTATGCATTGGAAGTGGGAGAACCGTCCATTTGCTTGGCAGGGGTAGTACAAGGGACATGTGAAAGGTGCCACTGTCATACTTGAACCTGTGGCTTTACAAGATCTATGGATATGGCATTCTTTCTTCGGCATGGCTAGTACTCACAATGATATTAGCGTTCTTCAGCATTCTCCAGTGTTTGCAAGGCTTGTAGAAGGCCACTGCCCGGATGTCAACTTTGAGATCAATGACCACCATTACAACAAGGGAAATTATCTAGCAGATGGTATCTATCCCCAGTGGTCCACTTTTGTGAAGACCATACCCAATCCGCAAGGAGAGAAGAGACAAAGGTTCGCCCAAATGCAGAAGAGTGCTAGGAAAGATGTGAAGCGTGCATTTGGTGTGCCTCAGTCTCGATGGGGTATTGTTCGAAACCCTGCATGGACATGAAGCACTCAGAAGCTTTTGGGAGATGATGGTTGCTTGTGTGATCACGCACAACATGATCGTTGAGGATGAGCGTGATGGCGGCATCTATGATCAAGGGTTTGATTTTCAGGGTGAGAATGTTGAGTCTGAGCACCCACCTCCTGTAGACTTTGAACAGTTTGTTCAATTTCATCGTGAGTAGCGTGATCGAAACAATCATACGCAACTGCAAAATGACTTGGTTGAGCACACGTGGAATCACATTGGCAGTCAGTAGATCTATCGGTTTAATCACATTAGCAATACGGAAAAAAAATACCAGAAAAAAAAAGCAATATCGAAAAAAGGTCTATGATCTGGTGAACAAAGAGAAAGCTGGGAGGGGGAAACCGAGCTAAGCATAGAAGATTAGAAGTCAAGGATGGTGGCCCGAGCTCTGGGCTGGGCTGGGCTGCCTTTGGGTTTGGGACGATAAGCTTCAGCGGTGCAGTGCACAGAGCATCGATTTCAAAACTGTGGAAGCTCGCCTCGCTGCTGCGACGCGGCAGAGGCAGACACTGCGTGCTCACAGTCATAGCCTCATAGGACCGGGCAGTGCGAAAGGCTGAAAGGCTGGTGCAATGCGATGGCAGCCATGGCACAGGGGCGCGAGAGGCGGAGGAGGAGGCACGCAGTCGCAGGGCAGCGAGCGCTTCGCTTGGCTTTGCCCGTCGCGCGCACGCAGACGCAGGAACGCAGGACATGAGTGGCATGTCGCTAGCTGTTGGAGCTCTGCTGCCGCCTGGCCCATGGGCCATGGCCATGGGCTCCGCAGCGCAGGCTGTTCCAGTCCACAGTCCACACACGCGCATACGTGTCTGTCTGCGTGGAGTGGCCCGACCCCCCGTCGTCGCTCGCTGCCATTGATGAGGACAGCCTGCGCTGCGCTGCGCTGCTCCGGCCCGGTGGCAGGTCTCATGCATCATGGACATCATGGACTTGCACGGCGTCGGGAGTTCAGACCTGGCCGGCTCCTCGGCTTGCTAGTGGCGCATGCATGCATACCAGTATGTATGGTCCAGTGGCTGTGCCGATCTGGTGAGACGCCGCGCCGTCCGTCCGTCGAGACCGGAGGTGGGTCTGGATCGTGAACTGGATTCGACCGGCTTTATTGTCATGCGTGTTGGTGCCCGTGGCCGCTGGCCTGGTCGCCGGAGTGGTTGCGCCGGTTTATTGGCGTCTGTCTCTGTCTGTACGACGCAGGAAATGTGCGCTCGCCGCATGTGATGTGCCCAAAACGAGCTAGCTAGGACGAGAGATACATGCAGGGTACCGCTTGAAAGCTCTGCTCTTGTTATGACCATGCACGTGCTGGTTGGCGACCGTGTACCGCGCCGTTTCTCTGCACCGTTGCGTCTGAGCGTGAAAACATGCATGACAAGCATGCTGCGATGGCATGGCAGCAGGCCTCCATGGCTCGTTCAGATATAGACGGAGAAAATCTATCATGATGTAAATGTCGCTGGTTTTTACTTGGAGTGGACGGTTTCAGAAGTTTTGTGATGCTGGGGATCGGGAGACATGCCAAGGTGTTTGGTTGATTCCTGGTAGAGGGGCCTTGTGGTAATGCGCGCGCTGTAAACGTCTGTAGCACGCACAGTGTCCACGCTCGCGACTGTACCGGCCATGGCCCATGGGGATGGGGGGCACACATTTTCTGGTTCGTGGAACAGTGTGGCTCCGTATTAATGTTGTGGCCTTTGCTCTGCTCTGCGTGGTGTAGGCCACAGCCACCAGGCGCAGCTAGTCTCGGTACACAGCACGCAAGGTTCCCACGTTCAAGTGTGTGGATCGGATGGCATCTTTCTCTTCTCTTTACATTTCTCAAATGAGAGATGATTCCTCAATGCTTCTCTACTTTTTTGAGTTGAATCCTTCTATACTCAGGGTTTTTAGGTTCGTGGCTCCATGGCGGCCGTCGATTCCTCGGTTGCAGGTGGCGGACAGATTGCTCGGCCCAAAGATCATTTCTATAGCGAGAAGGAGGAACTTCCATATTAAGGCAACTCGTATAATTCTATAAGCTTATCACAAAGAACTTTTTTTTTGAAAAGGATGATTACCCCCGGCCTCTGCATCTGAGTGATGCATGCAGCCATTTTATTAATTATTCACAAAGACCTTACGAAGTAGTACATCAAGTAGTCTGAAGCCACCATCCTAGCAACAACTGTCACTATTCTTATCCAATTGATGAAGGGGTGCCGATGTTGGAAATATGCCCTAGAGGCAATAATAAAATGGTTATTATTATATTTCCTTGTTCATGATAATTGTTTATTGTTCATGCTATAATTGTGTTATCCGGAAATCGTAATACATGTGTGAATACATAGACCACAATATGTCCCTAGTGAGCCTCTAGTTGACTAGCTCGTTGATCAACAGATAGTCATGGTTTCCTGACTATGGACATTGGATGTCATTGATAACGGGATCACATCATTAGGAGAATGATGTGATGGACAAGACCCAATCCTAAGCATAGCACAAAAGATCGTGTAGTTCGTTTGCTAGAGCTTTTCCAAATGTCAAGTATCATTTCCTTAGACCATGAGATTGTGCAACTCCCGGATACCGTAGGAGTGCTTTGGGTGTGCCAAACGTCACAACGTAACTGGGTGACTATAAAGGCGCACTACGGGTATCTCCGAAAGTGTCTGTTGGGTTGGCACGAATCAAGACTGGGATTTGTCACTCCGTATGACGGAGAGGTATCTCTGGGCCCACTCGGTAATGCATCATCATAATGAGCTCAATGTGACTAAGGAGTTAGCCACAGGATCATGCATTACGGTACGAGTAAAGAGACTTGCCGGTAACGAGATTGAACAAGGTATTGGGATACCGACGATCGAATCTCGGGCAAGTAACATACCGATTGACAAAGGGAATTGTGTACGGGATTGATTGAATCCTCGACATCGTAGTTCATCCGATGAGATCACCGTGGAACATGTGGGAGCCAACATGGGTATCCAGATCCCGTTGTTGGTTATTGACCGGAGAGTCGTCTCGGTCATGTCTGCATGTCTCCCGAACTCGTAGGGTCTACACACTTAAGGTTCGGTGACGCTAGGGTTGTACAGATATTAGTATGCGGTAACCTGAAAGTTGTTCGGAGTCCCGGATGAGATCCTGGACGTCACGAGGAGTTCCGGAATGGTCCGGAGGTAAAGAATTGTATATAGGAAGTCCAGTTTCGGCCACCGAGAAAGTTTCGGGGGTCACCGGTATTGTACCGGGACCACCGGAAGGGTCCCGGGGGTCCACCGGGTGGGGCCACCTATCCCGGAGGGCCCCATGGGCTGAAGTGGGAAGGGAACCAGCCCCTAGTGGGCTGGGGCGCCCCCCTTGGGCCTCCCCCTGCGCCTAGGGTTGGAAACCCTAGGGGTGGGGGGCGCCCCACTTGGCTTGGGGGGCAAGCCACCCCCCTTGGCCGCCGCCCCCCTGGAGATTGGATCTCCCAGGGGCCGGCGCCCCCCCAGGGCCCCTATATATAGTGGGGGGAGGGAGGGCTGCAGCACCCTAGCCCCTGGCGCCTCCCTCCCCCTCCCGTGACACTTCTCCCTCCCGCTTGCGCTTGGCGAAGCCCTGCCGGGATCCCGCTACTTCCACCACCACGCCGTCGTGCTGCTGGATCTCCATCAACCTCTCCTTCCCCCTTGCTGGATCAAGAAGGAGGAGACATCGCTGCTCCGTACGTGTGTTGAACGCGGAGGTGCCGTCCGTTCGGCGCTCGGTCATCGGTGATTTGGACCACGACGAGTACGACTACATCAACCCCGTTCACTTGAACGCTTCCGCTCGCGATCTACAAGGGTATGTACATGCACTCCTCTCTCTCATTGCTAGATGACTCCATAGATTGATCTTGTGATGCGTAGAAAATTTTTAATTTCTGCTACGATCCCCAACAGTGGCATCATGAGCTAGGTCTATGCGTAGTTTCTATGCACGAGTAGAACACAAACTTGTTGTGGGCGTAGATGCTGTCAATTTTTCTTGCCACTACTAGTCTTATCTTGTTTCGGCGGCATCGTGGGATGAAGCGGCCCGGACCGACCTTACACGTACGCTTACGTGAGACAGGTTCCACCGACTGACATGCACTAGTTGCATAAGGTGACTAGCGGGTGTCTGTCTCTCCCACTTTAGTCGGAACGGATTCGATGAAAAGGGTCCTTATGAAGGGTAAATAGAAATTGGCATATCACGTTGTGGTTTTACGTAGGTAAGAAACGTTCTTGCTAGTAACCTATAGAAGCCATGTAAAAACATGCAACAACAATTAGAGGACGTCTAACTTGTTTTTGCAGCATATGCCTTATGATGTGATATGGCCAAAAGGATGTGATGAATGAAATATATGTGATGTATGAGATTGATCATGTTCTTGTAATAGGAATCACGACTTGCATGTCGATGAGTATGACATCCGGCATGAGCCATAGGAGTTGTCTTTATTTTTGTATGACCTGCGTGTCATTGAATAACGCCATGTAAATTACTTTACTTTATTGCTAAACGCATTAGCCATAGAAGTAGAAGTAATCGTTGGCGTGACAACTTCATGAAGACACGATGATGGAGATCATGATGATGGATATCATGGTGTCATGCCGGTGACGAAAATGATCATGGCGCCCCGAAGATGGAGATCAAAAGGAGCAAAATGATATTGGCCATATCATGTCACTATTTCATTGCATGTGATGTTTATCATGTTTTACATCTTATTTGCTTAGAACGATGGTAGCTTAAATAAGATGATCCCTCGCAATAATTTCAAAAAAGTGTTCCCCCTAACTGTGCACCGTTGCGAAGGTTCGTTGTTTCGAAGCACCACATGATGATCGGGTGTGATAGATTCTAACGTTCGCATACAACGGGTGTTGACGAGCCTAGCATGTACAGACATGGCCTCGGAACACACGCAATACACTTAGGTTGACTTGACGAGCCTAGCATGTACAGACATGGCCTCGGAACACGGAAGACCGAAAGGTCGAGCATGAGTCGTATAGAAGATACGATCAACATGAAGATGTTCACCGATGTTGACTAGTCCGTCTCACGTGATGATCGGACACAGCCTAGTTGACTCGGATCATGTTTCACTTAGATGACTAGAGGGATGTCTATCTGAGTGGGAGTTCATTGAATAATTTGATTAGATGAACTTAATTATCATGAACTTAGTCTAAAATCTTTACAATATGTCTTGTAGATCAAATGGCCCACGCTAATGTTGGCCTCAACTTCAACGCGTTCCTAGAGAAAACCAAGCTGAAAGATGATGGCAGCAACTATACGGACTGGGTCCGGAACCTGAGGATCATCCTCATAGCTGCCAAGAAAGATTATGTCCTAGAAGCACCGCTAGGTGACGCACCCATCCCAGAGAACCAAGACGTTATGAACGCTTGGCAGCAGCGTGCTGATGATTACTCCCTCGTTCAGTGCGGCATGCTTTACAGCTTAGAACCGAGGCTCCAAAAGTGTTTTGAGCAACACGGAGCATATGAGATGTTCGAAGAGCTGAAAATGGTTTTCCAAGCTCATGCCCGGGTCGAGAGATATGAAGTCTCCGACAAGTTCTTCAGTTGTAAGATGGAGGAAAATAGTTCTTTCAGTGAGCACATACTCAAAATGTCTGGGTTACACAACCGCTTGACTCAGCTGGGAGTTAATCTCCCGGATGACGCGGTCATTGACAGAATCCTTCAGTCGCTTCCACCGAGCTACAAGAGCTTTGTGATGAACTTCAATATGCAGGGGATGGAAAAGACCATTCCTGAGGTATATTCAATGCTGAAATCAGCGGAGGTGGAGATAAAAAAGGAACATCAAGTGTTGATGGTGAATAAAACCACTAAGTTCAAGAAAGGCAAGGGTAAGAAAACCTTCAAGAAAGACGGCAAGGGAGTTGCCGCGCCCGGTAAGCCAGTTGCCGGGAAGAAGCCAAGGAATGGACCCAAGCCTGAGACTGAGTGCTTTTATTGCAAGGGAAGTGGTCACTGGAAGCGGAACTGCCCCAAATACTTAGCGGACAAGAAACTGGCAACACTAAAGGTATATGTGATATACATGTAATTGATGTGTACCTTACCAGTACTCGTAGTAGCTCCTGGGTATTTGATACCGGTGCGGTTGCTCATATTTGTAACTCAAAACAGGAGCTGCGGAATAAGCGGAGACTGGCGAAGGACGAGGTGACGATGCGCGTCGGGAATGGTTCCAAGGTCGATGTGATCGCCGTCGGCACGCTACCTCTACATTTACCTACGGGATTAGTTTTAAACCTCAATAATTGTTATTTAGTGCCAGCTTTGAGCATGAACATTGTATCTGGATCTCGTTTAATGCGAGATGGCTACTCATTTAAATCCGAGAATAATGGTTGTTCTATTTATATGAGAGATATGTTTTATGGTCATGCCCGCTGGTCAATGGTTTATTCTTAATGAATCTCGAACGTGATGTTACACATATTCATAGTGTGAATACCAAAAGATGTAAAGTTGATAACGATAGTCCCACATACTTGTGGCATTGCCGCCTTGGTCACATTGGTGTCAAGCGCATGAAGAAGCTCCATGCTGATGGACTTTTAGGGTCTCTCAATTACGAATCATTTGACACATGCAAACCATGCCTCATGGGCAAGATGACCAAGACTCCGTTCTCCGGAACAATGGAACGAGCAACCAACTTATTGGAAATCATACATACTGATGTGTGCGGTCCAATGAGTGTTGAGGCTCGCGGTGGCTATCGTTATGTTCTCACTCTCACTGATGACTTGAGTAGATATGAGTATGTCTACCTAATGAAACACAAGTCTGAGACCTTTCAAAAGTTCAGGGAATTTCAGAATGAGGTGGAGAATCAACGTGACCGAAAGATAAAGTTCTTACGATCAGATCGTGGGAGGGAATATTTAAGTCACGAATTTGGTACGCACTTAAGGAAATGTGGAATCGTTTCACAACTCACGCCGCCTGGAACACCTCAGCGAAATGGTGTGTCCGAACGTCGTAATCGCACTCTATTGGATATGGTGCGATCTATGATGTCTCTTACCGATCTAACGCTCTCATTTTGGGGCTATGCTTTAGAGACTGCCGCATTCACTTTAAATAGGGCTCCGTCGAAATCCATTGAGACGACACCGTATGAATTATGGTTTGGGAAGAAACCTAAGCTGTCGTTTCTAAAAGTTTGGGGATGCGATGCTTATGTCAAGAAACTTCAACCTGAAAAGCTCGAACCCAAATCGGAAAAATGCGTCTTCATAGGATACCCTAAGGAAACTATTGGGTATACCTTCTACCTCAGATCCGAAGGCAAGATCTTCGTTGCCAAGAACGGGTCCTTTCTGGAGAAAGAGTTTCTCTCGAAAGAAATAAGTGGGAGGAAAGTGGAACTTGATGAGGTGATAGTCACCCCTTCCGAACCGGAAAGTAGCGCAGCACGGGAAGATGTTCCTGTGGTGCCTACACCGACTGGGGAGGAAGTTAATGCTGATGATCATGAAGCTTCGGATCAAGTTACTGCTGAACTTCGTAGGTCCACAAGGACACGTTCCGCACCAGAGTGGTACGGCAACCCTGTCCTGGAAATCATGTTGTTAGACAACGGTGAACCTTCGAACTATGAAGAAGCAATGGCGGGCCCAGATTTCGACAAATGGCTTGAAGCCATGCAATCCGAGATAGGATCCATGTATGAAAACGAAGTATGGACTTTGACTGACTTGCCCGATGATCGGCGAGCCATAGAAAATAAATGGATCTTTAAGAAGAAGACAGACGCGGATGGTAATGTGACCATCTATAAAGCTCGACTTGTCGCTAAGGGTTATCGACAAGTTCAAGGGGTTGACTACGATGAGACTTTCTCACCTGTAGCGAAGCTGAAGTCCGTCCGAATCATGTTAGCAATTGCCGCATTCTATGATTATGAGATATGGCAAATGGACGTCCAAACGGAATTCCTTAATGGTTTCCTTAAGGAAGAATTGTATATGATGCAACCGGAAGGTTTTGTCGATCCTAAGAATGCTGACAAAGTATGCAAGCTCCAGCGCTCAATCTATGGGCTGGTGCAAGCATCTCGGAGTTGGAACATTCGCTTTGATGAGATGATCAAAGCGTTTGGGTTTACACAGACTTATGGAGAAGCCTGTGTTTACAAGAAAGTGAGTGGGAGCTCTGTAGCATTTCTCATATTATATGTGGATGACATACTATTGATGGAAAATGATATAGAATTCTTGGAAAGTATGAAGGCCTATTTGAATAAGTGTTTTTAAATGAAGGACCTTGGAGAAGCTGCTTATATATTAGGCATCAAGATCTATAGAGATAGATCAAGACGCCTCATTGGTCTTTCACAGAGTACGTACCTTGACAAGATATTGAAGAAGTTCAATATGGATCAGTCCAAGAAGGGGTTATTGCCTGTATTGCAAGGTGTGCAATTGAGCACGGCTCAATGCCCGACCACGGCAGAAGATAGAGAAAAGATGAGTGTCGTCCCCTATGCCTCGGCCATAGGGTCTATTATGTATGCCATGCTGTGTACCAGACCTGATGTAAACCTTGCCGTAAGTTTGGTAGGAAGGTACCAAAGTAATCCCGGCATGGAACACTGGACAACGGTCAAGAATATCCTGAAGTACCTGAAGAGGACTAAGGATATGTTTCTCGTTTATGGAGGTGACGAAGAGCTCGTCGTAAAGGGTTACGTCGATGCTAGCTTCGACACAGATCTGGATGACTCTAAGTCACAAACCGGATACGTGTATATTTTGAATGGAGGGGCAGTAAGTTGGTGCAGTTGCAAGCAAAGAGTCGTGGCGGGATCTACATGTGAAGCGGAGTACATGGCGGCCTCAGAGGCAGCGCAAGAAACAACTGTCACTATTCTTATCCAATTGATGAAGGGGTGCCGATGTTGGAAATATGCCCTAGAGGCAATAATAAAATGGTTATTATTATATTTCCTTGTTCATGATAATTGTTTATTGTTCATGCTATAATTGTGTTATCCGGAAATCGTAATACATGTGTGAATACATAGACCACAATATGTCCCTAGTGAGCCTCTAGTTGACTAGCTCGTTGATCAACATATAGTCATGGTTTCCTGACTATGGACATTGGATGTCATTGATAACGGGATCACATCATTAGGAGAATGATCTGATGGACAAGACCCAATCCTAAGCATAGCACAAAAGATCGTGCAGTTCGTTTGCTAGAGCTTTTCCAAATGTCAAGTATCATTTCCTTAGACCATGAGATTGTGCAACTCCCGAATACCGTAGGAGTGCTTTGGGTGTGCCAAACGTCACAACGTAACTGGGTGACTATAAAGGCGCACTACGGGTATCTCCGAAAGTGTCTGTTGGGTTGGCACGAATCGAGACTGGGATTTGTCACTCCGTATGACGGAGAGGTATCTCTGGGCCCACTCGGTAATGCATCATCATAATGAGCTCAATGTGACTAAGGAGTTAGCCACGGGATCATGCATTACGGTATGAGTAAAGAGACTTGCCGGTAACGAGATTGAACAAGGTATTGGGATACCGACGATCGAATCTCGGGCAAGTAACATACCGATTGACAAAGGGAATTGTGTACGGGATTGATTGAATCCTCGACATCGTAGTTCATCCGATGAGATCATCGTGGAACATGTGGGAGCCAACATGGGTATCCAGATCCCGCTGTTGGTTATTGACCGGAGAGTCGTCTCGGTCATGTCTGCATGTCTCCCGAACCCGTAGGGTCTACACACTTGAGGTTCGGTGACGCTAGGGTTGTAGAGATATTAGTATGCGGTAACCCGAAAGTTGTTCGGAGTCCCGTATGAGATCCCGGACGTCACGAGGAGTTCCGGAATGGTCCGGAGGTAAAGAATTGTATATAGGAAGTCCAGTTTCGGCCACCGGGAAAGTTTCGGGGGTCACCGGTATTGTACCGGGACCACCGGAAGGGTCCCGGGGGTCCACCGGGTGGGGCCACCTATCCCGGAGGGCCCCATGGGCTGAAGTGGGAAGGGAACCAGCCCCTAGTGGGCTGGGGCGCCCCCCTTGGGCCTCCCCCTGCGCCTAGGGTTGGAAACCCTAGGGGTGGGGGGCGCCCCACTTGGCTTGGGGGGCAAGCCACCCCCCTTGGCCGCCGCCCCCCTGGAGATTGGATCTCCCAGGGGCCGGCGCCCCCCCAGGGCCCCTATATATAGTGGGGGGAGGGAGGGCTGCAGCACCCTAGCCCCTGGCGCCTCCCTCTCCCTCCCGTGACACTTCTCCCTCCCGCTTGCGCTTGGCGAAGCCCTGCCGGGATCCCGCTACTTCCACCACCACGCCGTCGTGCTGCTGGATCTCCATCAACCTCTCCTTCCCCCTTGCTGGATCAAGAAGGAGGAGACGTCGCTGCTCCGTACGTGTGTTGAATGCGGAGGTGCCGTCCGTTCGGCGCTCGGTCATCGGTGATTTGGATCACGACGTGTATGACTCCATCAACCCCGTTCACTTGAACGCTTCCGCTCGCGATCTACAAGGATATTTAGATGCACTCCTCTCTCTCATTACTAGATGACTCCATAGATTGATCTTGGTGATGCGTAGAATTTTTTTAATTTCTGCTACGATCCCCAACAGCCGATGGTTCGAGCCTAATACCAAACAGACATCACACCAAGCCTAACATCTAAAGCCGGAGACCCCAACCAAGCCACATACTGGGTTTGGGGTACAAACCGGTCCAACGCACTCTCATGTGTCGTCGCCGCCGTCTTCCACCAATCGATCTTCAGAGCAGAAACTAACGCACCGAGCTTGCCAGGCCTCTCTACCGTCGACGCCACCATAACGCCAGACAACATCCTCCTCCTGCGTGAGTCCATCTCCGTGCATCGGACACCGAGTCTCCACTGTGCCATACTGCCGAGATCCGCCGCCATCAATGTGTAAGATGAAGCACCGCTCCACCAAAGAGGCCGTCCACCGGTCCCTCGAGCCCGTATACACCTCCAAAAATGACGCCCCCAAGGGGGAAACGACACTAGAGCGTCGTCGTTATCCGATCTACTGATCTAGGGTTTCCCCTGGAGATAGCGGATAGAGATATGGAGCTTCTCCACAGCGATGCTTTCAAGAAGGTAACGACACAAAAGAGTACCGCCATCGCCGGTCTCGGCAAAGCCGAGAACGAGGTTTTCACCCGGATCCGCTCAACAAACCTCCATCAAGCATCATGTGCACGGCTCACCACCGATCTGAGCTGCCGCACAACGAGCAGGCCGCACCGGCCAGATCAGATCCGTCCGAAGGCCAGACCATACATGGTCATCGCCGCAGATCTGATCGCCGCCGCCGAACGCAGCCAACGCTGCTGCATGGCCGGCCGTCGCACCCGCAGCCATCGTCGGCCGTCGCGCCGCCGCCGGTCAAGGTAGGGCCCGCGCCCGCCACGCCGCCAAGTCAGATCGGCCACGCCCCGCCTAGTATTCCCATGATTCATGCCGTCGAGCGGAGGACGAAAGCCCCGCCGCCTCCGTCCTTGGGAGCCTCGAGGGCTTGCCCTGCGGCTCACTTTGGCGGTGGCGAGGAGGGGATGGGAGGAGGAGAAGGGTGTCGGCGGCGCTCGGTTGGTTGCCGCCCGGGTCGCTCGTCACGAGCGACGCGGGGGCGTCCTGATTTTTCCTACCACAAAGAACCTAACCGTCCTCTCTGATTGACTTCATCATAAGATCCCTATGGTCTGCTTTACCTTTCTTCTTCCCTTGCAACCTTGGATCGATATGGTTCATTCCTGGGCTATGCTCTTTCAACGGTTGAAAGAAGAGGGGGACGGGCAAGGATGATCAGGCTGCTTGGTTCGGTTCGTCATAGGTATTAAAAAAACCTTATTTTTTGGTATTTTCTTTCTTGCCACCACTTTAACAGGTGCCACTGCAATGAGAGCGTAAGTTGCAGAGTTTTTTCTTAAGTCTTTTTTGTGTGCCCTCTTCCGAATCTGACTTCCTTGTGCCGACGACTATGGCGGCAAGACGCATGGATCAACGGCGAGATGTCGGTCTCCCTAACAGTGCTAACGCCAGGTCTGCGAGGGAGATGTGCACACTAGCGAGAGTGCGTGTTGGCGGTTGTCCGATAGTGTGGGGGATGACTAGTCGGTAGTGCTGTAGGAGAAAGCTCCGCTTGGCAGCTACTGCGCCGACGATATCAACGCCCTTTCAGGTTCGTTTCCTTCTTGTTGGCATCGTCGTGGCATCCAACTTCCTTGAACCGGGTGCCTGGACTTCCGGTGAAAGCCTTGGATCCAGCTTGTCGGTTCAGATGACAACGTCGTGTCTAATGTTGCCACACCATTAGAGGGGCGTCTTTGAAGACCTTCATCTCTTTGCTCAATGCGTTTAGGCTAGACGCAGGCGACATCACAGTTGGCACGAGGCAGGTGCATGATGCGGGGCGATGGTGTGATGGCTTGTGTACCTGTGCGACAAAACAATGATGGCATCATTAAGAGATTGACATTTGCCAAGGCGATGGACGTCGACAGAGCTCAGTGACACCGCACCCGTTGGTCCTTGGTAGGGGGGCACTCTTCTCTGCCACCGAAGACCCACAATGGCAGCTCTTGCCCGCTTGGTTCGCCATTGGTGGTGTGCGGCGGTTGACGTCATCTTTTTAAGTGGAATGGACGTTGGTGCATGAAGGTTTTCGATGCAGCAAAGTACCGCTACATGGGGATGCAGACTGATGCCTGATCCATCCTGTTTTATAGTTAAAATAGATTATTTTTTTAAACCTAAAAGTTGATCAAGTTAGTTGTAATAGCTCCGCTCAAATTTTGTTCAGTTTGAACTTTTTTTTGACTTGTAGTTCGGTTTGAACTAACATCTTGCAGAATGCCCGATTGCTCTTACGACTACACCAAATGCTCTTCGGGAGCTCCTAACCGGCGCTCGTCGTAGGTGATATCATTACTAGGCCGGCCCAACAAAGCTTCAATTGATTGCGCGCGAAGATCGCTCGCAGTGGCTAGCGCGAAAAACCATACAAAAGTGGTTCTATACAAGGATCGAACTCGCGCCACAACAATCAGGTGCGAGCATGTTTAACCACCAAACCTACGACAGGCTAGTGATGAATTACAGGTCGAACTATTTAAGAACATCTGTAGCTACACACATTTATTGCACAAGTACCATTTACCGAACTGTTTTGATTTTTGAATTATATGAAAATATTTTGAAAAAAGTTCATCCATTTTGAAAGAAAGCATCAATTTTTCAAAAAGTTCATTGATTTGAAATAAGTTCATCGATTTTGAAAAAGAAGGTTCATTGATTTTAAAAAAATCTCGAATTTGAAAAAAAGTTCATTGATTTTTTTTTAAAAGTTCATTGATTTGAAAAATGTTTATCGACTTTGAAAAAAAGTTCATCGATTTTGGAAAAAGTTCATCGATTTTTTAAAAAACTGTTCATCAATTTTTGAAAAAGTTCACAAATTTTAAAAAATTCACGAGTTTGGAAAAAAGCTCATTGATTTTGAAAAAAATCACGAGTTGTAAAAAGTTCACACATTTACTAAAAGAAAAAGGAAACAAAAAATGGAAAAAGTAAAAAGAAAAGGAAAGTAAAATAATAATAGAAAACCGTTCCAAAAAAAGAAACCGGTCTCCCAAAACTGGGGGATTCTGTGACCTTGACAAAGAATAAATAAAGCAAAAGAGATATGTAGGCACATCCGTGTGCTTGTCTCAATGGTTGGTGCGCTGCTCTCTGAACCTGGAGATCCTGAGTTTGAACCCTCCCTCGCACACCATTTGATGCTTTGCTTCAGTTTGAACAAAAGAAAAAAAGGGACAACGGGCCGGCCCAGCACAGCAGGTGGGGTGTGCGCCCGTTTGCAAAAATTGAAGAAGCGGGCGCATAAGGCGCTTTTCCTATTTAATCGCATCCAGATTAAGGAACATTCTAGAAAGTTTGTGAACCTTTTTTTTTTCAGTTTCTCGCTGTCTTATGGTAATTTTTCGTCTTTTCCTTTCCTTTCCATTATGCTGTTGTTCAAAAAATTCACCACTTTTTCAGAAAATTTGGGGATTTCAATAAATAATTCCGTTTGAAAACTTGCAAAGAATGTTCATGTTTCCAAATTTTGTTTGAAAGATTCAAGAAATGTTCTCGTTTAAAAAAGTGTTCACAGATTTCTTAAATTGTTGATCTTTTAAAATTGTGTTTGGGAGTTTCAAAAAATGTTGCCATTTCAATAATTGTTTGCATATTTCAAATAAAATTCATGTTTTCCAATTTTGTTCCGGAGTTTCAAAAAAAGTTCTTGTTTTCATAATATGTTCGTGTTCTCAATTTTGTTTGGAATTTCCAAAAATGTTCCTGTTTTGGAAAAAAAAATGTTTGTGTTTGCAATTTTTTTCTGGAGTTTCCAAAAAAAGTTCAGGCTTTCCTTTTTTTTGTAATTTCTAAAAATATTACTGTTTCGAAAAAATGTGAGGGTTTTCAATTTTTTATCCACAGTTTTTAAAAAATCGTGTTTTGAAAAAATGTTCGTGTATTCATTTTTTTCCAGAGTTTCGAAAAACTGTTCAGTATTTTCAAAAAATGTTCTTGTTTTCGAAAATCTTTGAGGTTTTTAAAATTTTGTTCATTGATTTTTTTTTCGTGTTTAACGTTCCCCTTTGTTTTAAACAAATGTTTTGCATTCGAAATTTATTAAAAAAAACTTGGATCTGCGATGGTTTTGGTTCTTAAATGTTTCACAGCCCTATATTCATGTATGCTCGTTAGCTCAAGTGGTAAGAGCAGGTCTTCGGGAACTGGAGCTTTTGTGTTTGATCCTTACAGAATGCGACTTTTTTCTGTCGCTATCTTGGGCCATCGCTGTCGGATATTCGCCTGTGCGTGCGGCCGACAATTTGCCGCAAAGAGCGGCAGATAGGAGCTCCGTGCATAAGGCGCCGTTTGGGGTTTGCCATGCTCTTCACCCTCTTTTTTCTGGAATGGACCAAGTGTTCTACTCCACTGCCGCTCTAGCCCACGGGTCCACAAATATGAACACGAGAGCTAACACGAAATACTGGGCCAACCCATTTCGGCCTAAAACAAGCCAGTAGCAAGTACTGGGCCAAAATTCAGGCACGAAAGCTTTGGGCCCGGTCCATCGTTCTCCGCGGAAGTGAACCGTCCATTCCTCCACCCTACTGGTCTCCTCTGGAACCTTCCCCTTCCTTCCGCCCCAACCGAAACCCCCCTACAAACCTCCTCGCAGGGGCCAAACTCAGCCTCCCCCCACCCCAAGCCACGAGAAAACAGAGAGAGAGAGAGAGAGAGAGAGAGAGAGAGAGCGAGAGCTCCGGAGATGTCGGCGGACGAGTTGCGGCTGGACCTGGAGGAGCTGCGGCGGCTGGAGGGCCTCGCCAAGCGCCCCCGCGTCGTCTCCCTCCTCTCCAACGAGATCCGCAGCGTCGACGCCAAGGTTTGCCTTTCCTTCTCCCGCCATCCTTGCGCTTTCCGCCGATCGATTCGTTCCGGTGGACTCGGATTCTCGTATTGAGCTGATGTTTCTCTGTTTGCTGGCAGTTGGCCTCGCGGGCTGCGCCTGTGCCGACGCCGGCGCCGCGGGCGGTCGCCGCGGCGGCGGCCCCTGCCGGTCTGAGCTATGTCACGCTGGGGTCCTTCAGCTGGGACCAGGACAATGAGAAGATCAGGGTACGTTGCTGCGAGAAAGGGATCATTTTTTTACTATTCTAGTCCGTTGGCAATACTAATGTGCTGATTAGTTGATCTTATCTCGTTGTGCTTTAGACCTCACACCGTCTGGGCTCAGTGTCCAATGCTGGTTGGTAAAACAATCGCACTGTCAAAACAAAATGTTTGGCTGCTGCCATCTTAATCAATTATTGCACGTTCGATTGACTGATAAACTAATGAAACAGTAATGATTAAGGATGCAATATATCTTCATCAGGAGTTGTTGACTCGACGGGGGTTCCAGAATATTATTACACACCTATTTTTCCTCAAGAACACTTCGATAGTGCTACCTCTGTAACTAAATATTGCAGTTTAATTTGAACTGCAAAAACGTCTTATATTAAGTTAGGGAGGTACTAGTACATTTATTAAGCCATTTCTTGTATAGCCACTGAACTAAATTTGTCATGTTATAATGCCCCTTTCCTTCTTACTACCACACGGGTTCTTGACAGTAATTGCAAACACAAGAACAGCTTATGACATTTTGCTTGGTATTAAGCTAGAACCCAAAATTTGTTGCCTCTCGGTAATTTTTTATGATAGGTTAGTACTCCCTCCGTTTTTATATACTCCGCATATTAGTTTTTTTCCTTGAAGTCGTACTTTATAAACTTTCAACAAATTTATAGAATAATATATTAAGATATACACTACCAAATCAATACCATTGGATTCATCGTTGAATATATTTTCACATCATATAGATTTGTTAATGTTCATATTGTTTTCTACAAACTTGGTCAAACTTTATAAAGGTTGACTTCAGTCAAAGCTAATATGCGAAGTAAATAAAAACGGTGGGAGTATCAGTTCTGTTATTCGTAGGGCTGACTAGTTGACCGGCGAAAAGTTTGCTTGGCATTAAGCTACAACCCAACTTGTATCAGTGAACTTTAATTCCCATGACATTTGAATTTGAGGATTTCCCATGATGGCATTTAGATAACAGTTTTACTTTGTGTTCTGCCTGTTCAGGTCTATGTATTCCTTGAGAATGTCGACCAAGAGAAGGTGGAGACTACATTCAAGCCAATGTCAGTGGATATCAAGTTTCATGATGTTAAAGGCAAGAACTATAGGTGTGCCATCCCAAAACTGAACAAAGAAATAGTTCCTGAGAAATGCAAAATTGTGGTCAAGCCTACGAAGATTGTCATCACCCTGTGGAAAGCTTCTACCGGCAATTGGTTGGACCTACACTACAAGGAAGACAAGGTAATTTCTGTGCCCAGCTATTCATTGCTTTCTCCTCTCGACTTCCCTGGAAAAAAATTAGGACTTAATTTCCCACAAACAAATAATATTAACCATAGTTTCCATGGTAAAGCTGCTGCTGCCTTGTGACCATGAGGTCACGGGTAAGTCCTGGAAACAGCCTCTTACAGAAATGTAGGGAAAGGCTGCGTACTATAGACCCAAAGTGGTCGGATCCTTCCCCGGACCCTGCGCAAGCGGGAGCTACATGCACCGGGCTGCCCTTCTATAGTTTCCATGGGCGCTGGATTCTCCTGGGTGAATAATTTTTTGGGATGAATAATTTGTGGTAGTGATAATCTCTCAACTCTCAAGTGATCACCAGAAAATATATTGGAAGCATTCAGTTATGTAGGAACCTGATGCAATGGTAATCCAAGATTTGTTGTCTCCTGTATGTTAATACATTATACTGCTGTTGTGAGTGTTAGCATCCTGAAGAGAGGTCGGGCAACAAAGACTTGTGAATTACAACAGCGCTAGATGGGGGGGGCAAACCAGCTGGGAGAGAAATATTTGTAGTGTAGTAGGATTTCAGAGTGATCAGAGCTGGAATTTAGGAACTGAGAGCGTTGTTTAGTCGTTGCTTGATCAAAAGATTACATGGTCACCTGGCCAGACCTTTGGGCATCACTGTGCTCTACTGATTCATCAGAAGCACCAATCTGCTGGCATGCTTTTGCTGCCTGGAGAGCAATGATATGGTTAGTTGATTCAAAATACAGCTAACGTGTTCAACTACGCCACTACTATTCCTGGCCTTCCAGGTTATGAGAGCATCTCCAGCCGTTGAGCCCCCCAGGAGGCATTTTTTTCGCCTCTTGGGGGGCTGGCGGCGAAATTTTTTGTCTGGGATTGAGAAAATATCCACTCGTTGCCCTCCCACGCACCTATCCCCGCCACGACCACCACGCGAACCGCAGAACCGGCTGGCGCTCCGCGGCGGCGGGCTACCTCTGCTTCCTCCTCTTCCTCGAGCTCCCCTCCATCTCCGTCGCGCCCGTCCCCACCGCCGACCGCCCGCGCCGCCGCGAGCTCGAGGCCCTTCCCCCTCCCCGTCCGCCCCGGATTCCTGCCCCGCCCGGTCGCGAACCAGCCGGAGAGCATCATCGACCCGGCCGCCTCCGTCGTGGCCAGGAAGGACGGCCGGCACCAGCAGCAGCCGCAGCAATGCGTCGTCATCGTCGGCACCATCTTCGGGAGCCGCAGCGGCCGCGTGACCTTCTGCGTGCAGCGCGACCCCGCCGTGCCGCCCCCGTTCCTCTTCGAGCTCTCCGTGCCCGTGCAGTCCCTCGCCGCCGAGATGGCGTCCGGCCTACTCCGCATCGCGCTCGCCTTCGCCGCGCCTGCGTGCTTGCGCGGCCGCCCCACCAACCTCCGTTCGGGCGGGCCCGTGCTTGTGCCGCGCCTGCGCACCGCGTGCTCGCCCGTGAGCGGCAGCGGCGAGCAGGAAGAGCAGGGCGCGGGCGGCCTGCGCCCCGCCCGCGCCCGCACACCGCGAGCTCGCCCTCAGCGGCAGCGGCCTGGAACCGGCGTGGCAGGAGCGGTCGAGGCCAGCTGGGCGACGGCGTACGCGGGCAGCGGCGTGTGGATTGCGGACGGGCGCGACTGCGAACGGGGAGGCGTGGCAGCCTCGGCGACGGAATCGAGTGCCGCCGGTTCCAGGCCGAGTGCACCGGGCAGGAGAAGGGCGACCGGTGGCGCCTCTAGACGAAGCAGTCCGGCGGCGGGAGCGCGCGCCACCGCCCGTCCCGCGGACGAGAAGGCGAGCGCCACAGCGGCCACGCCGGGGAGCGAGACGACGGCGGCGAGGTGGCTGAGGCAGAGCTTGTAGCAGTTGGTGTGGAGCAGCACACGTGGATCAAGAGGGGAGCAGGGAGGCGTGGGGTAGGTGGTAAAAGGGGAGGGAGAGTGGGAAAAGGGGCTGACTGTGGGTCAGTTGCGGCCAAAAAATAGCGCCGGTGCCCCCAGCTCGCCCCCAGGTAGCTGGGTTCGGGTTAGGAGCGCCGGCCGTAACTTTCGTCAAATCCGGCGAAAAAGGAGGTCTTGGGTGCATGGCTGGGGCGATTTTTTACAACCGGCGCAAAAAAAGTGGTCCTGGGGAGGCTGTTGGGGAGCCTAGTGGAGATGCTCTGAAATACTATGGTTTGTTTTGTGCTGTTCCTGGCCCATTTCCTCTCAGCTTTCATAATTGAATAAAAGGCATTGTATAGCTTTCCTCCAATCCTGCTACATGCATCTGTCACCATGGCATAACTGCCAACATCTGGGTGCAGAAAGGAATCTGTTTAGAAGGCTTTCGAGTCGGAAGCAAGGAAGTCACAGGCCTGCTTTCCTGGTTAAGGAAAACTGTCTGGAAAAGAAAATAGTTGTTGCCCCAAAATTTGTTAGAGGAAACAGGTTGGGGAAACAGGGCAAGCAAATACTAGGAAGCAAGTCGGTCTGAAAACCAGGAAGAAGGGCTGCTGAGGAGGTTATAGAGTTGAAGAGTGATCCATATGTCTGTTTGGCAACTTTGCTAGCCAGTGAAAGTAAAATTACTCAAAGAGTCTTGTGAAAGCGGGATTTGCTCGTCTCAGTGAAAATTGTAAAACATGCTTTTGATGTTACTGCTACTGCTCATAAATGGACTAACTAGTTTTATTTTGGTGACAGTTTAAGCCAAGCATGGACAAAGAGAAGGATCCCATGTCAGGAATTATGGATTTAATGAAGGTAGACACTCGTTCGGCCTCATGACTCGAGCGATTTGTGCTGGCATTCACGATCTGGCTTACATGAGCTATTTCTTTTTCTGACTGCAGGGCATGTATGAGGAAGGTGATGAAGATATGAAGCGCACAATAGCCAAAGCGTGGTCTGACGCCAGATCTGGGAAGACGGCTGATCCAATGAAGGGATTGCCTTGAGCTGGTGGTAGTTTTGGTCCGAGAGCTGCTATATGTGCTGAGCTAGTCCGTGCATTCAGTGTGGTTTACTAGAGTAGTGTCATGAGTATCGGCATCGCATGTGTGGAATCGATGTCTGTCTGATGATGATGGAGTGCTCGTTTCCTCCGGTGTTTGATTGGCCTAATTTGCACATTCTCGCATTTGAACTGAGAAAAGATGAATGCATATGCTTGTGCTATGAGAAAGAGAATGTGTATTTGTGGGATTCACTCGTTCTTTTGTTGTAGTCGTTTGTGGCAGAACTTCTGTTGGCTAAAGATAATTATATTTGTGGCTTCATGCATTCGTTGACAGAAGTGCATCAGGTGCTGATCTGTGGTGCATTGAGTTGGAGTATCTAGCAATGGTTAACGGGTAGCGGGCTGCCAGCGTAGTTTGCGTGGTTCGGCCGCTTGCGCTTGGCCTGGGCGATGGAGCAAGACCCGACCAGCTGAGCGCACGCCCGATGTCACGCAAACGGAACGTGTCAATGACCAACTGGCCGCCGTTCAGCTGCTACGGCCGGCCGGTGTGTGTGACAGGGGCTGGGACTTGTAACGTGGCTGTGGACAGTGTCTGTGACTGGAGACACCAGCGGCAACAGCACGTCGTAGCAAACCTTTTCTTTGAGGTACACGTCGTGCGAAACCTAGTGGAGTAAGTCGAATCGAATAAGAGCAGCATTTTCTTCCATTCGCCTTTACTCCCTCCATAAAGAAATATAATAGTGTTTAGATCATCACTACTTTGATACTTCCTCTATAAACTAATATAAAAGCGTTTAGACCACTAAAATAGTAATCTAAACACTTTTATATTAGTTTACGGAGGGAGTACTACATAGTGGTATAGGTAGACAAGAATTTCTTTGAAAGATTAAATGGTTCAATCACTATCGCAGAAACAAAGCAAATTTGTTTTTCATAAAATCATCTAAATGAATATTGTCCTTGTGAATTGCATGCAGAAGCAGTGCGCAGATTTATCGATTTTACTCAAGTTTTTAATCCTGCAAATCAGACAAGCCTTACGGAAAACATTCTTAAGAGAGGTATCCTCCAAAGTTTCCATGAGAACCCTTTGAAGCAAAGAAACCCTAAAATGTGTGACGCGCGAAGAACTGGACTGTAATGTTCCATTCAACATGCCTAATTTATTTCATCATAAATCCTACTCAATGAATCATTTGTTAATTATTTTGGAGTATGATCATTACAGGGTAATATTTCAGTCTAGTCAAGCAGAGCTGGCGCAGAAAAATCAGATGCCCAATGATTGCATCCCAACTTAAACCAGTCTAATGTATTTAGCAACAATTTTTGCATCCTGCTTGACGACTGTCAAAGGATAAATATAACGGTGCGACAAGGCCATTTTGATTGGTGTGGCCTTGTAGGGCAAGATAGCTTTGTACCAGTACATGTTCAAATAAACCACCACCGTGCTTCACTTGGCAAACCTGCAGACAACAACAAAAATAAATATTCTACATTCTTCAAGGAGGGAAATTTTAGTTTCTTTTTATTGACTACATGCTTGGCGAGGCATATTCTCGCGCACTGACCTGAGAAGCTGATCGTGGTTTGCTCTTAAGAAAGAATATGGCTCCCATAGTCCTGGTTAAACTTTTCATAACGATGTGCTTGGAGATGGGCTGACGGCCTTGTGTTGCTCAAAGCAAGTTCGACGTCTTCAGGTTTGAGAGGGCCAACCTCAGGCAGCTCTACACCACGAACGGTAATAACGAATATGTAATATGTTTGATCAGATCGGCAAGAACAAGTCTAACAACTTAGGCACTATTGTATTTCACAGGGAAGTACAAAGAGTTTTAGGAAATCAAGAAATCAAAACTAACCTTCCTCTGGCACCAGCTCATCACTGGCCTCAAGAACTGACATGAGACGTCGCAGTGGCTGCATGGCAGCTTCTTTGCACACGAGACGGATGTCTGAACCAGAGTACCCTTCAGTCTTTTCGACCAGGATATCATATGGGACCTCTAGATTTGAGGTCATTGCTGGCAGAAGTTCCTTAAACATGGCATGCCTTGCTTCAGCTTCAGGAAGTGGTACAAGAATCTGATGAACGATGCCCCAAAAAAATATTGTGCAGTTAATTTATCAAATATATGGCATGGATAGTTTCCTACGTTCACACCTTCTTCTTTTTTACAATAAAGGCCTCACTCATACAAGCATGTCTTCCTACTTTGATCTGTCCGTGATATGCAGTTGCAAACCAATGTTTTTTAGTAATGGTTTGGAAATAGATAAACCATAAATAAGAAAAATGTTGATTTTAGTCTTACTGCCCAGTAAAGAAACAATATTATATGTTAGCATGCTCTCTTCTAATATTTACTACTAATCGAATACTTTGGTTACATCTCAAGCATCCATTTCCATAACAGTAAGATGTGCTCGTCTTGAGACTGATTGGAATTCAAATAAAAGTTTCTTCAGGCCTGACATATAAGCCCCACAAAAGAATATTCAACCAAGGCATGACTGAAATTATGGATATTAACAAACATATATCTGTCGAGTTAAAAATTCAACTTGGTTTAAACAATTTTGGCAATGAGATTGGGAGCATGTCCTTCTTTGTTTGGAAAAACAACTTGGAATAAAAACACAGTACTAGCCATACCCGCTTCTCAAGCCGACGGAGCATAGCTGCATCTAATTCCCATGGTAGATTTGTTGCTGCAAGCACAAATACTAAGTCGTTCGTTTTTGTCAAGCCATCCATCTGCAGTAAAAAATGGTGTAAATATGACTAAACTGAAATCTGAAGCTCAGCACGCTTCAAGCTAGGGCTTAGGAGATCATGTAGTAGGAAACCATGCATTAGAAGACTAGCTTATTTATATTTGTGAAGAAGTAGACACCTGAATAAGTAGCTCAGTCTTCAAGCGTCGACTAGCTTCATGCTCACTACGAGCTTCACCACGCTGACTAATAATAGCATCAATCTCATCAAGAAATATTGTTGATGGTGCATGATGTCTTGCAAGCTCAAAAAGAACTTTGACTAGCTTCTCAGAATCTCCTGCACTTGCACAAAAGAACATTCCATTAGTTATTCCTTCATCAAACAATATAGATAAATGACCACCTGAACAAATTACCTAATTGTGCAAAGCATGCCTAAATTACCGGTTGTTATGCAATTTAAGTAATTTAATCAAATAACTGTATGTAGGACAGAGGGAAGTTAACAACACACACCACGCCATTTGCTGACAATTGATGAAGCTGAAATGTTGAAGAATGTAGTATTGCACTCAGTAGCAACTGCTTTTGCCAGCATTGTCTGAAAAAGGAAAAGAGCTACTACTTTAAATAGGCAACACAAAGGAATTCTTAATAGCCAAAGAATGGTTGAAAAGAAAAGGAAAACTATAGAACTCTAAAATGTATACAAAAGCCCCCCCTCCCCTCCCCCCAAAGAAAAAAAAGCATTTATCTATAATGCCAAATGGCACTCAGAAGCACTTTTTTTCGAAAAGGAGGATGACCCCCGGCCTTAGGACGATGCATGAAGCCATTTTACTAATTATTCACCAAGACCTTACAAAGTAATACATCAATAAGTCTGAAGCCACCATCTCGGCAACATCTGTCAGATTGTCTGAGCCGCATACCCAGACCTCACACCAAAGCCCAACATCTAAAGCCGGAGGCCCCAACCAAGCCGCATTGCCGGGTCTGGGGCACACACTGGTCCGGCGCACTCTCAATGGTCACCGCATGCGCACACTGCAGAGGCCGCCGCGACCGTCTTCCACCGATCCATTTTCAGAGCAGGTACTGACGCATCGACCTTGCCAGGCCTGCTGTCGACGCCACCATGGCGCCAGACAATGCCACTTCCGTCCGCGCGTCCATCATCACACATCCGTCACCGAGACCCTGCTGCGACACGCCGCCGAGACTCCACATCGTCGATGCGTCACATGAAATGCCGCTCCACCGCTGAAACTGTCCACTGGTCCCTCGAGCCAATGCACACTTCCAAGAATGACGCCCCCAAGGGGGGAATGACACAAGAGCGCCGCTGTCGTCCGATCGACTGATCTAGGGTTTCCCCCGAAGGTAGCGGCTAGAGGTCTGTAGCTTCTCCACGGTGATGCCTTCAAGAAGGGGGCGATGCAGAAGGACGCCACCATCACTGGCCTTGGCAACTAGCCGAAAGCAAGGTTTTCACCCGGATCTGCTTGACGAACCTCCATCCAGCATCGTGTGCACCGGATCGCCACCTTCAGAGATCTCGACTACGGCCAAAGCGAGCCAGACCCATCAGACGGACGCTGACCCCAACTGGATGAACGAAGCCTGCGGCCATGGCGCACGTGGCGGTCGACACTACCAAAACGAGCACCACGAGGGGATGAACAACCGTCTGAACAGGGCTAGCAGGAGCGCACAGATCCCCACCGCCGCACCGCGCTTGAAGACTGACCCACACTGTAGGACGTGTTGATCTGCCTTGCGCTGATCCGCGCCGCCGAAGCCGCGCCGATCAACCTGGTGCTGATCCGCATCGCCAGAGCCGCGTTGATCCGCCTCCATGTTCCGCGCCGCCGGTGCCGCGCCAGCCTGCCGAAGAGCGTGGTCGGGTAAGGGCCCGCCGCCACCGACCACCGCGAGGGCTTTGCCCATGCGTTTCCGGCCGGCGACGACGGGAGAGAGAAGGGGAGGGGGCCGATAGTGGGGCGGCGGCGTCGCCACCCGTGTCGCCCGCGCGGTGGGCGATGCGGGGGCGATCCACTTTTTTCGGTCCGTACATGCAAGCTGTAAATTGGGGGGAGAATTTCACTTCCCGGGCTCTACACCAACTAGGGATGCACACGGCCTTTTAAGCATGAGTACCAGGATTTTTAATCTTGGTTATGCACCAAGCCTAGTCCTCAAGGATAAATGCGTGAGTACCAGGAAAGCCTGGTCATCAAGAATAAATAGGAACCTAAATTCGCCTCCATGAGGATTTGAACCCAAGTGTTGGGTTTGTACATCCACTTCCCCAACCAGTTGAGCTAGGCACTCGGAAGCACTTGCTCCCTTTTATAAAAAATCATTCTTCCAATATTCTCACATGTAGATGATTCTTGATTATGTTCAGATATCAAGTTTCATGAAAATCATGATATTATTATTGTGGACTGGAAAATAAACAAACCCCAAAAAAATTCACAACCTAAAAATGTTTTTAGCTCCTCATTTTTTTATGCAGACTACAAATCAACAAAAATAATCACAAAATACTTGACGGTACGTGATTCCATCTCAGTTTTTTTTTTGGATTTTCTAAACTGATCCTCTGAAAAGTAAATTAAATGACCATGTGAGCTTGGGTGCAGTAAACCTACAAGTATCCCTTACAATATTAATTTTTGTACCACATGACTATTGCTAAACTTAGAATGAACTATGATCAGAATGTTATCTCTACTATGATATATCTTGCTACAAAATACAGTGAAGTAGTGATTTATAATGTCCCAGGGTGTAGATATAAGAATGCGTGGAAAATAAAAGGTATGTAAAGGAAAATATGGAAATATATTTTTTGTGTACTAAGTGCACTAAGATGCAGAAGTAACATCTGGAACAAGTTTACAACCTTCCCTGTTCCAGGAGGACCAAAAAGTAAGATGCCTTTCCACGGTGATAGTAGACCAGTGAAGTATCTGAATATTGTAAAAAATAAGATTAGGAATAATTGTCAAATCAATCATATGCAGTACGCCTTTAAAAGGTTTAGCATCGAGGTAGACAACTGGAGCGGGACCATTCCAAAAACTTCCAAACCCACACCTCAGAGCCCCCAGACCATTCCGAAAAAAGATCAGTGACTATTTTACATAAAATGAGTAAACTAATGCAACTACCATTTTCCAATCTGTTCCAATTATGTATTAGACAAAAAGTGATGGGTACAATCTGATAGAAGTATTTTTTTTTCTAAAATACATTAAGAGTTCAACTATAATATGCTCTTCTCAAGCGTGCTTAGCAAAGCCGTTATTTTGCCATTCTTCGTTAATTCAATTAAATACGTAGGATAATTCAATGTGGTTGGTTGCTCTGCTCCCTATAAGCTAAAGAATCAAAAGAAAGGTGAACAAGAATATATAACAATTTATATGATATTAGGCATCAATTTTTTCTGCTACAAAAAGACCTTCACTGCCTTCCTTCTCTGAATTTATTTCTTATTTATAAAAGAGAAGACCATCACACAAAGAAGCAGAGAATCTGAAATACCACTAGGGAAGGGCACAATGATGGTACAGTTGAACACACTATGAGGTAATGTCGAAAGATTAACTTTAACCTTACGAATCATAAAGTAGCAATCTTACTTTGGGTACTTTATGGGCATGACGACTGCTTCTTTTAGGAGACGTTTTGCAGTCTCTAGTCCCTTGATGCTTTCCCATTGCACATCAGGGCTCCCACGGATAATATCCCTGAAAGGAGGAGAATAAGTCGATAGCTAGACAATGTCATCCCTAATTCTATGTGAAGCTTAGATTACTCCTTACCGCAACAATGTCTCTGCTAAGTTACGCATTTCAGCTGACTCAAACTGAGGTAGGAGAGGCTTCTGGCTGCAAAAGTAACCTCCATAATTGTAATGTTCAAGAAGAGTAGATATTCTGAATAACTAAGATTTGAACATGCAAAATCATTTCTCAGGGAGAGCAAATGTTGAAATTGAAGTGAAACATAGTGGCAACTTAGGACTTTCCATAACTCCTTCCGTGGACAATTACAATACGGAAGATAGCACAAAGATATGAAATGAACTGGACCAATTTGTTGGTCCTTTTTAGACAGCAAATGAGAAACTGTTAATAATTCAAGTTATACTACAGCTAAAACCCGAAAATTGTGACCTTAAAGACATCCCCAGTAGCACCAATCCTAGATGGTTTCAAAATTCTCTTGCAAGACACATTCTAAAGTGGAGTACTTTCACAACTCTATAAGTAAGATGTCCAGCGCAACATGGCCGGTTAGTAAGGTTTGGCACCGAAAATCTTAATCTCCAGTTGAACTAGGGATGCACCTGATGCAGCCGAGCCCCTTCAGAGGAACTGCATTGTGCACTCATGCATTCAACAAACTAGTCGAAATAACATGAATCAGCATCCCACATTTATTTATTTTTTGAAATGAAAGGTAGATGACGCTCTCCCACATTAATGGCCATACTTCCAAGCCAACTAGACCTCTCTACCCATTCCACAACAAACGCATTCCGACAAATCAATAGCTTTCACTCAGTCAACCCCTTCTATTTCGCACCAAAACTAATGCCCAAACCTACAGCTCAAGATCTGATAAGCAAACCCACCACTGCATGCTGCATCGAGCACCTAAACAGTGGATCGAATTAAGACAAAAACGAAGAAGTATCTCACATCACATCAGCATTCCCATCGCGAATAGCTGCGGCGCGCATCTCCGGCTGCCTGGCCTGAAACAGCAAAAACGGGATCGGGGTCAAGGGAACAGGACCAGCCAAGAACACCCGCATGCACGTAATCGATAAACAGCACGCGGACCTGCTGCTCGTACTGCTCGTAGATGGCCAAATCGGCGGTCCTCTTCTTGACGCCCCCGTTGGGCGCCGCCCCGTTGGCGTGCCCGTTCTGCTCCGGCTCCTGCTTCTTGCCCCCGAAGAACGCCCTCAAATCCTGAAAAGAAGGCGGAGAAAAAGAGGTGATGACTGGGAGAGCCAAGGCGCGGGATCACGAGATGCAAAGGAAGAGCAAGCGAGCGAGGCCAGAGAGGTGTGTCTCAGTGACGCGCACCATTGCTTGGATCTGCCGGCTGCGTCTACGGGCGCCGGAGGGGAGAGTGAGAGCGAGCGAGTCGACTGGCGTGCTGTTCGTGAGCTCGCTCGGACTCCCCGGAGAATCGGGAGGGGGCGGGACAGAGACTAGTACCAGCGGTTGGTTGCCGGAGATCGGCGGGTGGGTCCCGCCTCGATTTGTCAAGATGCCACCCATGCCCGGGGAGGATCTGGATCCACGCGGATACTATTTCGGCACATGCGCTCGCCACATGTGCGCATGGGTTCCTCACGTGGACTCACCAACCACACCAGCAAGAATCTCTCATGTAACTGAGTTTTTTCTTCTTCAAAAAAGACAAGATCGGTTATATAAAAGTTCATCAGAAATACTAAGCACCCTAAATATAATAAAAATTACATCAAGGTTCCTAAACCATCGAACAACCGCTACCGTCGTCAGAACGAGCCGCTTCCCTACCTTTGCCGGTCTATCTTGTCGAGAACGGCTGGGAAGTCTTCGTGCACATATCCCAAAGAGCCAACCCCTTGGAGCCGATATTGAACCCTTGAACAGATCTAAAGTGTCTGAGATCTCACCGTCACGCACATATGGCAAGAAACTCTAACCTTGCCTCCCCAAGGAGACAAGAAAAATTTATGTCAAAGCTACTTCAACTCCGTCGTGGCGGACGAAGTCAATTAGAGCCCGAAATACCAGCTCGAAGGCGAGGTGCCGCCATCCGTCCAAGCGCCAACTCTATGAGGGCTAAAAATCCCTAACCTAAATTACTAGTTGGGGCCCAGGCATCGGGGTTCCATGCCCCTTCATTGACCGTGGAGCGATAGGCAGAGGGCAAGGAAATCCACGGCTCGTTGACAGAGCCTCAAGGGGATGGATTCTTCATCCTAGCCACCACTTTCATGAGAAAGGAAGGGAAAGAGAAGATTGGGTTTTGATTCAGATATTTTAAAAAAATATCTCTTTAATATTAAAATAGAAGTCTTCTTAAACCACAAAATTAACGAAACTGCCATGCATACGACATAGTCTGGCCGATATGCGCACAACACTGAAATCAAACGGGATAGGAGTGTTGGCCAGCCGCATTCGATGGTGGATGCAACGTATCGGCCGTCAATCGGCCAGAGAACGTCGGTCGCCTAGCAGGGCTCCAAAACCAACTCCTTTTGACCCAACGCAAGGGATCTTTGGTGCACCTTCTCCGACATACCTTAAAACAACACCCCCTGCCCAATTATATTTTTCTTTGTTTCTCTCCCTCTTGTGCATACGCAAACAATTTGAACTCATATTCGGCATGAAAACAATTCAAACTTGTATGATCCCACCGCATAGAGTTCAATAACATTTTTAATCCATATTTAAAAAATTATAATCAAATTTAAATTTAAACATGACATGCAAAGCAAAGTGATGATCATAAACATAGAACAAAAGTTTATCCAAAATTATCACACATGGAGCATCAAATGCGACCATTGCTGCCCTTAAACCTACCCATCTTTGATGCCAAGACATGTCCATGAGTGCCTCCATGTGTGATCTTTGTTGTCTAATAAGGCCACTATTGTCCATAAACATAATCTTTTTACCCTTGATCCATTTTATGGGTCATCACCTCATCTATAGTGATCATCAACTTCTCCTGCTCAATGGCAACCATGTGTTCTCCGGTGCCTTGAGCTCTATCCATCTCGCTGCTTTTTCTTCGTTGGGGTTGGAGTAGCAACCTCAAAAATGTTCTCATTGGCCACCTTAAATGGCTTTGAGATTTGGATATAATCAATCCCGATGGCATCATTCATCATGTCTGTAGTCACAACACTATGACGAGTATTATTCGGCTTTCTCTTGATGCAGTGTGTGTGGGAAAAAGAATATTAATGAATGCGCCCGAAAGAGACAAATCGTGGTTCATAGTATTCAATTTAAGGCACAACAAAAAACCATTTGCATGTATCATTTCTTTGGCATGATCTTGTCACCGTAAAATGAAAGTTTCAACAAGCAACGATGGAAGGAGTGCTTGCGAGCCTTGATAAGGCGATACTCGTGGGTGTTAGTGAGTTACTCTAGCAACATGTTGTCTTCTACATACCTTTCAGTCCCTTTTCGTTGCAAAGTTCTTCTTGGCAAGCAAGTGTAAGCTAAATGAAGTAGAATAATTGTGAGTTGATTACTTTGTCTAAACTAATGAAAACTTTATGTTAATTATCTTGAGCTAACCTGCTTGCATAATAACCATTGTCATCGCTACAATTATGCTAAGTTTTCAGATGAAGAAAGTGTTGGGATATCTAGGTGTACCCATCGTAAGTGAACCAAAACCTTCATCTTATTTCGATTTAAACAACTGAGTTCCTTATGGTTTTGTTCTTGCCCGAGGACGATCAAGGTTTAAGCTTGGGGAGGTTGATGAGTGTACTCATCCTTCCAGTGTTTAAACCGAATAATCCTGGATATTCCAAGAAAACCACTCTAATCTTATCACTAATGACTAATAAATGCAAATTACAAATATCTTTGCTCAATTTGTTTTTACAGGAAATGGACCATTAAACGGAAGGAAATGAAGCTATACACAGAAATATGAAGTGTGGAGATCAAGCCAAAAAAATGGGAGGCGCCACAGAAGCAACAGAGGAGAAGACGATATCTGGTATGAGCACGAGCGCCCGTACCACCCTCCACTAGCTCCGTGACGTCAGCCATGACACACTTTATAAAAGGCTCATGGCCCCATTCGCAATAGAGCAATCCCGCAGAGAGCAGAAGAGTCGCCAGGATCACTATCACCACCAACCACCATTGCTTGGAGAAACCCTAGCCATCGCCATCTCCATCTCCATAGTCATTCTCCCCATAATTTGCCTTCTTGTAATCGATCCATCACATAAGACGACATTGTAAGACTATACAATCATTCATCTATCAATGTCGTCTACAATGTTTCTCATCCTTGATCTGATTGTGATGTTTGAGTAATTCCCTCCGGCAATGGGCCGAGGCATAGCCTTGCAGCCCTATGTATTTGTGCACATGATCATTGGCATTGACTTTACTTAATTGAACGTCATCTGTATGTGTTATTCGCAACACATTTGTCTCTTATCTCTTTCTCATTCTAAGGCTCCGCATGTACCCGGAATCTCATAGATCTATCAAGGAGGAGGTAAAGTACAGGGACACATGGAAGGCTATACCAAAAGTTTGTGACAATAAGGATTAGTACGGTAGCCCAAAGCAACTCGACCATGAGGTGCAGTCATTAAACATCCAATGCATTGGTCTGTAGAAATCCTTAATAAGGGCATCTCCAACAGCAACCCGCAAATTTCCTCCCGCATCCATCCACGGACATGGATGCGGGAGGCCGCTATCCAACCATATATGCATACATTTCAAACTCTTTTTCAACAAACCGGATGAAATTCGTGCAAACAAGGTCAGATTTCTTATAAACATCACAGATTTCATACAAACCGAACGAAAATGGTTACGTTTTGGATATATTTTCAAGTAAAAAGGTAAAACTACGTGCACGTACGGTTGCGCGGAGCTCCACTCCCACGACATGGATACACTAGTCTATGGCCAACCGTCGCGGATCCCTTTGTCTTCCCCATGTCCGGCAGCTCGCTAAGCAGACTGTCTGGAGTCCCAGAGACAATCCTTCCCTCGTATCTTCCCTATGTCCGGTTGTTGGGAAACGTAGTAGAAAATAAAAAAAATCACACCGACGATCACCAAGATCAATATGAAGATGCATAACGGGTTGTGATCAACGATCGTTACCAACTCCGAAGTGCAGCGGAAGAAGAAGAGTCGGTGTCGATCGTGTTCAAGGTCCCTCGAACGTTGATGACGATCCCGCGAACCACCCTCGAACCGAAGGAGAAAAGCAAAGCACGACCTCTCTACTTGGTTGCAAGCGTACGGTCTTCACGATCCGGCAGCGCTTCGCCGTCCAGAGCTAATCGTCATCGGAGAATTAGATGGAGGAGATTAGAACCACACTGGACTTCTAATTATGAGGATTAGAGGTGGCTAGGGCTAGCTCTAATTAGTCTAGGACCAACTAGAACTACAACTAGAAGAGGCACCCAAAACTTGTTATTCAAAAGGGTGGAAAACATCTAGTATATATAGGTTTAGGGGGGAGGAGAGGGCAGCCACCAATGGAGGGAAACCATCCCTTGGTGTGCCGGCCTAGGGGGAGAGTCCAACTCCCACCCCTAGTAGGATTCGGCGCCCCCACAAGGAAAGGGGGGCGCCACCTCCACTTGGGCCTTTATGGCCCAAGTCTCCTATCCCCTCTTGGCCTTTTAAGGTACGTTGATATTTAATTAATATATAAAATACCTTAAACATTTTCAAAGCATTATATATATAATTTAAAATCTCCGAAAACATTTTCCACCTATATATAATTAATAGGTAATACTCGGTATTACTCGATATTCACCGAAACCCTACCGGTGACCCCGAAACGCTTGTGGAACCTCTCGGAGCTATTCCGGATATTAATGAAAATATTTCATAAATATATTCTCATCACTCCCATTCCACTAACACTCAGCAGATCATGATTACCTTAAGCTTGTGACCCCGTAGGTTCGGTAAAGCATAGACATGAATGAAACTCCTTCGTTCAATGACAGATAGCGGAACCATGGCCATCCATATCGGTCCCTATGATTACATGAATGATATTCGAGTGAACCTTTGGTTATCATGTGACGTTACCTTCGCTTCGCGATACTTTACAAAACTCGTTGTGCATCGGTATCCTCGTGGGTCATCACCATGCCCACTATACCGTTGCTCCCGTTACAGGAATTGTTCTTCTTTCTCGTTGACGTGTTAAGGCATCCCCTGACGTAGTCACCTGTGTCTGGCCAGACGATGATGGATGCCGTCACACCGAGAGGGCCCTAAGAATATCTCTCCATCGTCGGAGGAGCAAATCCCACTCTTTAGCTGTTCGTTCACTTGTCAAACTATTCGCTGAACCTGAAAGTTGTCATTATGATCACCTTGTTACAGATGACGTTTGAGCAACCCCAAAGTCCACCGTCTGGTAGGAAGTAACCGAGACACTCTCATGGTCTGAGGAACTAAAGTACACATGCTAACATTCCGTGTTATAACAGATGATTTCAAACGATATGATCACAAAGTATAACATACAAGATTGGGTCGATTCAATATGATCGTTCTTCTAACGTCATACCCTCAATGTTGTTTTAGGACTATCATTGCACCTAATGATATCATAAGATCCGGAAAACGTGATCACCAACAACACTTGAGCCAGTCCTAGAGGCTGGACCAGGAACCTATTGTTTGACCGTTTATCATTCCACACGTGCATATGAGTTTTCCATTGAATCGCATATTCCAGGATCGTAGCAGTTATAGCATGAAATATAAACTCTTAATTACGAATAATGGAAATATAATAATACAATATTATTGCCTCTAGGGCATATTTCCAACAGTCTCCCACTTGCATTAGAGTCAATAATCTAGTTGCATAACACTTAACAACTTATCTTGTGTTATTAATGCATTGCTTGTGGTAGAGCCTTCATCATTAGTTTGACACACTCAAAAACTTTGTGATATTTCAGATTCATAATACTCAATCCGAAACAAAGAACCTCAAAGAGTGCCCCAAGATTTCTACCAGAGAAACAAAGACAAGAATGTGCATCAACCCCTATGCGTAGATTACGCCAATGTCACCTCGGGAATCCGCGAGTTGAGTGCCAAAACATATATCAAGTGAATCAAAATAATACCCCACTGGCACCACGGGTATTCATATGCAAGACATATATCAAGTGCTCTCAAATCCATGAAAGTATTCAATCTGATAAAATGAAATCTCAAAGGGAAAACTCAATTCATCACAACAAGATAGAGAGGGGAAAACACCATATGATCCGACTATATTAACAAAGCCCACGATACATCAAGATCGTGACATCTCAAGAACACGAGAAAGAGAGAGAGAGAGAGAGAGAGAGATTAAACACATAGCTACTGGTACAAACCCTCAGCCCCGAGGGTGGACTACTCCGTCCTCACCATGGTGGCCGCCGGGATGATGAAGATGGCCACCGGTGATGATTCCCCCTCCGACAGAGTGCCGGAACGGGGTCTAGATTGGTTTCTCGTGGCTACAGAGGCTTGCGGCGGCAGAACTTCTGATCTAGGGTTACCCCGAGGGTTCTTGGAATATTTGGTGATTTATAGGGCAAAGAGGGGGTGCGGGAGGCCACCGAGGTGGGAACAACCCACCTGGGCGCGCCTGGGCCCCAGGCGCGCCCTGGTGGGTTGTGCCTGTTGGGGAACGTAGTAATTTCAAAAAAATCCCTACGCACACGCAAGATCATGGTGATGCACAACAACGAGAGGGGAGAGTATTGTCCACGTACCCTCGTAGACCATAAGCGGAAGCGTTATGAGAACGCGGTTGATGTAGTTGTACGTCTTCATGATCGACCGATCCTAGCACCGAAGGTATGGCACCTCCGCGATCTGCACACGTTCGGCTCGGTGACGTCTCACAAACTCACGATCCAACAGAGTGTCGGGGAAGAGCTTCGTCAGCACGACGGCGTGATGACGGTGATGATGAAGCTACCGGCGCAGGGCTTCGCCTAAGCACTACGAAGATATGACCGAGGTGGATTATGGTGGAGGGGGGCACCGCACACGGCTAAAAGATCAATGATCAACTTGTGTGTCTATGGGGTGCCCCCCTCCCCTATATATAAAGGAGTGGAGGAGGGGGAGGGGGCGGCCTCCTAGGCGCGCCCCAAGGGGAGTCCTACTCCCACCAGGAGTAGGATTCCCCCTTCCCTAGTTGGACTAGGAGAGAAGGAAGGGGAAGGAAGGAGGAAGGAAAGGGGGAGCCGCCCCCCTCCCAATTCGGATTGGGTTTGGGGGGGGGCCTCCTTTGCTCCCTTCTCCTCTCTCCCACTATGGCCCAATAAGGCCCATATACCTCCCAGGGGTTCCGTTAACCTCCCGGTACACCGGTAAATGCCCGATCTCACCCGGAACCATTCCGATGTCCAAATATAGTCGTCCAATATATCGATCTTTATGTCTCGACCATTTCGAGACTCCTCGTCATGTCCGTGATCATATCCTGGACTCTGAACTACTTTCGGTACATCAAAACACATAAACTCATAATATGATCGTCACCGAACGTTAAGCGTGCGGACCCTACGGGTTCGAGAACTATGTAGACATGATCGAGACACATCTCCGATCAATAACCAATAGCGGAACCTGGATGCTCATATTGGTCCTACATATTCTACGAAGATCTTTATCGGTCAAACCGCATAACAACATACGTTGTTCCCTTTGTCATCGGTATGTTACTTGCCCGAGATTCGATCGTCGGTATCTCAATACCTAGTTCAATCTAATTACCAGCAAGTCTCTTTACTCGTTCCGTAATGCATCATCCCGCAACTAACTCATTAGTCACATTGCTTGCAAGGCTTATAGTGATGTGCATTACCGAGAGGGCCCAGAGATACCTCTCCGACAATCAGAGTGACAAATCCTAATCTTGATCTATGCCAACTCAACAAGTACCATCGGAGACACCTGTAGAGCACCTTTATAATCACCTAGTTACGTTGTGACGTTTGGTAGCACACAAAGTGTTCCTCCGGTATTCGGGAGTTGCATAATCTCATAGTCATAGGAACATGTATAAGTCATGAAGAAAGCAGTAGCAATGAAACTGTAACGATCATAATGCTAAGTTAACGAATGGGTCTTGTCCATCACATCCTCCTCCTAATGATGTGATCCCGTTCATCAAATGAAAACACATGTCTATGGTTAGGAAACATAACCATCTTTGATAAACGAGCTAGTCAAGTAGAGGCATACTAGGGACACTTTGTTTTGTCTATGTATTCACACATGTACTAATTTTCCGGTTAATACAATTCTAGCATGAATAATAAACATTTATCATGAAATAAGGAAATAAATAATAACTTTATTATTGCCTCTAGGGCATATTTCCTTCAGTCTCCCACTTGCACTAGAGTCAATAATCTAGTTCACATCGCCATGTGATTTAACACTAATAGTTCACATCACCATGTGATTAACACCCATAGTTCACATCGCCATGTGACAAACACTCAAAGGGTTTACTAGAGTCAGTAATTTTAGTTCACATCGCCATGTGATTAACACCCAAAGAGTACTAAGGTGTGATCATGTTTTTCTTGTGAGAAAAGTTTAGTCAACGGGTCTGCCATATTCAGATTTGTATGTATTTTGCAAATTTCTGTGTCAACAATGCTCTGCATGGAGCTACTCTAGCTAATTGCTCCCACTTTCAATATGTATCCAGATTGAGACTTAGAGTCATCTGGATCAGTGTCAAAACTTGCATCGACGTAACCCTTTACACCGAACCTTTTGTCACGTCCATAATCGAGAAACATATCCATATTCCACTAAGGATAATTTTGACCACTGTCCAGTGATCTACTTCTAGATCACTATTGTACTCCCTTGCCAAACTCAGTGTAGGGTATACAATAAATTTGGTACACAACATGGCATACTTTATAGAACCTATGGCTGAGGCATGTGGAATGACTTTCATTCTCTTTCTATCTTCTGCCGTGGTCGGGCTTTGAGTCTTACTCAATTTCACACCTTGCAACACAGGCAAAAACTCTTTCTTTGATTGTTCCATTTTTAACTACTTCAAAATCTTGTCAAGGTATGTACTCATTGAAAAACTTATCAAGCGTTTTGATCTATCTCTATAGATCTTGATGCTCAATATGTAAGCAGCTTTACCGAGGTCTTTCTTTGAAAAACTCCTTTCAAACACTCCTTTATGCTTTCCAGAAAATTCTACATCATTTCCGATCAACAATATGTCTTTCACATATACTTATCAGAAAACTGTAGTGCTCCCACTCACTTTCTTGTAAATACAGGATTCACCGCAAGTCTGTATAAATCTATATGCTTTGATCAACTCATCAAAGCATATATTCCAACTCCGAGATGCTTGCACCAGTCCATAGATGGATCGCTGGAACTTTGCACACTTTGTTAGCATCTTTAGGATCGACAAAACCTTCTGGTTGCATCACATACAACTCTTCTTTAAGAAATCCATTAAGGAATGCAGGTTTGACATCCATTTGCCAAATTTCATAAAATGGGGCAATTGCTAACATGATTCGGACAGACTTTTAAGCATCGATACAAGTGAGAAAATCTCATCGTAGTCAACACCTTGAATTTATCGAATTTTTTTTGCGACAATTCGAGCTTTGTAGATAATCAACGTCCGTCTTCCTCTTGAAGATCCATTTATTCTCTATTGCTTGCCGATCATCGGGCAAGTCAATCAATGTCCATACTTTGTTCTCATACATGGATCCCATCTCAGATTTCATGGCCTCTAGTCATTTTGCGAAAATCTAGGCTCATCATCGCTTCCTCATAGTTCGAAGGTTCGTCACGGTCAACTAACATGACCTCCAGAACAGGATTACCATACCACTCTAGTGCGGATCTTACTCTGGTTGACCTACGAGGTTCGGTAGTAACTTGATTTGAAGTTTCATGATCACTATCATTAACTTCCTCACTAATTGGTGTAGGAATCACTGGAACTGATTTCTGTGATGAACTACTTTCCAATTAAGGAGCAGGTACAATTATCCCATCAAGTTCTACTTTCCTCCCACTCACTTCTTTCGAGAGAAACTCCTTCTCTAGAAAGGATTCATTCTTAGCAACGAATGTCTTGCCTTCGGATCTGTGATAGAAGGTGTACCCAACAGTCTCCTTTGGGTATCCTATGAAGACGCATTTGTCCGATTTGGGTTCGAGCTTATCAGGTTGAAGCTTTTTCAAGCATCGCAGCCCCAAACTTTAAAAAACTACAACTTTGGTTTCTTGCCAAACCACAGTTCATAAGGTGTCATGTCAACGGATTTAGATGGTGCCCTATTTAACGTGAATATAACTGTCTCTAATGCATAACCCCAAAAATGATAGTGGTAAATCGGTAAGAGACATCATAGATTGCACTATATCCAATAAAGTACGGTTATGATGTTTGGACACACCATTATGTTGTGGTGTTCCAGGTGGCATGAGTTTGTGAAACTATTCCACATTGTTTTAATTGAAGGCCAAACTTGTAACTCAAATATTTGCCTCTGTGATCAGATCGTAGAAATTTTATTTTCTTATTACGATGATTCTCTACTTCACTCTGAAAATCTTTAAACTTTTCAAGTGTTTCAGACTTGTGTTTGATCAAGTAGATATACCCATATCTGCTCAAATCATCTGCGAAGGTGAGAAAATAATGATACCCGCCGCGAGCCTCAACATTCATCGGACCACATACATCAGTATGTATGATTTCCAACAAATCTTTTGCTCGCTCCATTGTTCCGGAGAACGGCGTTTTAGTCATCTTGCCCATGAGGCATGGTTTGCAAGCATCAAGTGATTCATAATCAAGTGATTACAAAAGCCCATCAGCATGGAGTTTCTTCATGCGCTTTATACAATACTCCCTCCATTCCACAGTGTAGTGCTTCCTCTATCTCCGTGCTTCAACTTTGACCGTAAATTTAACTACCAAGACCGATTGCGGCGGGAGCAAAAATTATATCAGTGAATTCGTATTCGAAAGAAGTTTTTAATTATGTAATTTTTTCACCCGCCGCAGTCGGTCTCGTTCGTTAAATTTATGGTCAAAGTTCGACCTCGGGAAGCGCGGGCGCACTATATTTTGGAATGGATGGAGTATGACCTAAACGGAAGTGCCACAAATATGTTGCACTATCATTATCAACTTTGCATCTTTTGGCATCAATATTATGAATATGTGTATCAACACGATCGAGATTCAATAAACCATTTATTTTTAGTGTATGACCATAGAAGGTTTTATTCATGTAAATAGAACAACAATTATTCTTTGACTTAAATGAATAACCGTATTGCACTAAACATGATCTAATCATATTCATGCTCAAAGCAAACACCAAATAACATTTATTTTAGGTTCAACACTAATCCCGAAGGTAAAGGGAGTGTGCGATGGTGATCTTATCATCCTTGGAATCATTTCCAACACACATCGTCACCTCGCCCTTAACTAGTCTCTGTTTATTTTGCAACTCTTGTTTCGAGTTACTACTCTTAGCAACTGAACTAGTATCAAATACCGAGGGGTTGCTATAAACACTAGTAAAGTACACATAAATAACATGTATATCAAATATAGCTTTGTTCACTTTGCCATCCTTCTTATCCGCCAAGTATCTAGGGTCAGTTCCACTTCCAGTGACCATTTCCTTTGTAGTAGAAGCACTCAGTTTCAGGCTTGGGTCTAGCTTTGGGCTTCTTCATGGGAGTGGAAACTTGCTTGCCATTCTTCTTGAAGTTCCCTTTCTTTCCCTTGCCCTTTTACTTGAAACTAGTGGTCTTTTCAACCATCAACATTTGATGCTTTTCTTGATTTCTACCTTCATCGATTTTAGCATCACGAAGAGCTCGGGAATCGTTTTCATTATCCCTTGCATATTATAGTTCATCACGAAGTTCTAGTAACTTGGTGATAGTGACTAGAGAATTCTTTCAATCACTATTTTATCTGGAAGATTAACTCCCACTTGATTCAAGCGATTGTAGTACTCAGACAATCTGATCACATGCTCACTGGTTGAGCTATTCTCCTCCATCTTGTAGGCAAAGTACCGTCAGAGGTCTCATACCTCTTGACACGGGCATGAGTATGAAATAATAATTTCAACTCTTGGAACATCTTATATGCTCCGTGGCGTTCAAAACATTTTTGAAGTCCCGGTTCTAAGCCGTAAAGCATGGTGCACTAAACTATCAAGTAGTCATCATACCGAGCTTGTCAAAACATTCATAACGTCTGCATCTGCTCCTGCAATAGTTCTGTCACCTAGCGGTGCATCAAGGACATAATTCTTTTGTGCAGTAATGAGGATAATCCTCAGATCACGGACCAAGTCCGCATCATTGCTACTATTATCTTTCAACTTATTTTTCTCTAGGAACATATCAAAAATAAACGGGGAGCTACATCGCGAGCTATTGATCTACACCATAGTTATGCAAATACTATCAGGACTAAGTTCATGATAAATTAAAGTTCAATTAATCATATTACTTAAGAACTCCCACTTAGATAGACATCCCTATAGTCATCTAAGTGATCATGTGATCCAAATCAACTAAACCATGTCCGATCATCACGTGAGATGGATGTAACGCCCCAAGACCGACGCTTCAGAAGACTTCCATAATTTTGTTGTGATCGCTGTGTGTTTCATTTGTGCTTGCTCTTTTATTTTTGCATTGCATCATGTCATCATGCCATCATGTCATTTAATTTTTAAAACTCAACTAAGTAAATTGCATGGATCTTCGATCCATTTAAATCAAGGGAAATGCACATGTTGACTTCTCTTTATAACATATCCTCCCAATATTAGGGAGCTATATTAAATATTTCTTAATTTGGAAATCTCCATAACACACTTGCAAATAATCCCAATGCCTTTGTTATCTTAATTCTTGGTCTCCAATCTTGCCATATATTCTTTCATCATATTCCGGAGCTCCACCAAAAATCCAAACATTTTTGGACCTTCCCAACCCTCACTTCCTATTCAAATCATTTGTATTTAAATCAAATGAGTTTGAATTCAAATCTTTCAATCATGGCCTTTTCTATTTTCTCGGAACAAGCACATTTTTGTGAGTCCGGAGAAATTATCCGCGTGTCCAACATCTTTCCCTAACCCCTCTCTTTCTTTTCTTCTCTCTATTTTCTTTTCTGTTAAAGAGAGTATGAGAGTGAGAGAGAGAGAAGAGAGCCCAGCTGGGCCTCCCAACTCCAGGCCGGCCCATCCCCGCGGCCCACCTAAGCCCAACCGCGCCCCTATCTAACCCTAACCCTCTCGATCTCTCCCTCTCCCCTCGTTCAATCTCTCCCTCCAGCGCCGCCAGAGAGAGAGAGAGAGAGAGAGAACCACAGCGCCTCGCTCGATCCCCTCTCTCCCCTTCGTCCTCCTCCTGCGCCGCACCCATAGACAGAGAGGAGCGAGAGCTCCTCGCGCTCGATCCCCATGGCCGCCTCGTGCAACTACTGGCCGCGCTAACCACCTACCGCGACGAGTTCCGTGCCCTTCTCCTTCTGACACGCCACCTCCTTCTCCCTCGCGCCCTCCTCCATCAGTAAGCCGTCACCGCCTCCCTGCCATGGTTGCGTGCTTCCTCGACCCGCGCCCCACCTCTACCTTCTCGGTTACCCTTCCCGACAACCATGCGCTGCTGCAAGCCTCCCCTTGCCTCGGCTCCTCTGCTCCGGCAACACCCTAGCACCTCGCTGCTGCTCCTGCTCGATGCTCCAGAGACGCCCGTGATCTTCTGCTCTGATGTGAGCGTGCCAGCGCCTCCGTTGCCTCTGCCGCCCCTTGCTGCCGGAGCCTTGCCCTGCTGCTCCTCGTGCCGGAGCTTTAGCAAGACCATGGTCGACCTCCTCCTTGACGACCCCCGCACCCTGCCTGCTCGTCCCTTTGCCGCTTGCGGTCCAACTCCGAGGTCATGGCCGTGTAGTCGAACTTGACAAAAACGGCAAGACCACACGGACGCTCGAACGACTACACACCGAAACGTCAAGTACCTCGTCAATGCGTGTACGACTACCGTCGCCGCGAAGACCGCGAGTTCAACTACTTCCACAATGCGTCGTGTACGACTACCGTCGCTTAGGTTCGACAAGACGTCGAGTACCACTACGTTTGCCATGTACAACTACACCAAGACCGGACCGACAAGTACCCGAGAACGTCTGTACCTCTACCGTCGCCGTGGATCCGACAAAACCAAGTGTACAACTATCGGCGACCCCGAACATCTACGGGACATGAACGACTACTTCCTCTTCGACTCGTGAACGACTACTTCCACTACGACCGTCCCGAGAACGTCTACTTCCTCTACATTGCACCGAACCCGAACCGTCCCGGTTGCACGCTTCGAAGGTATAACTGCCGAGACATTTACCCGTGGATGAATGCATGTGTTGTATGAGATGCATGTTTGGATGTTGTATCCGCCCGTGAACGTTAGTTGTTCCCACGTTTGACACCGCCGTTGACCCGTGGGAACCCGGTAACCGGGAGCACCCCACCATCTCTTGCGTGTTCCACACATCCGCACATTTCTCTTTTGCACCGGTATCTCCATGAGCTACCGAAACCGATATGTTGTCGTGGCATCATTTTCGGATTCGTTGCCGTGGCACCCCTTTCTTCCACCACGGTGACAAATGCTTCATAACATGCTCATGTCAACATTTTCATAAAATTGCATAAAACTTGCATATGTCATTCGCATCATGATAACAACATTTAAATGTTTAAAATTGTGTTTGCATTTAAATTGCTATATGCATATGGGGATTTTCCGGAATTGTTGTTTGTTGTTCCGGCCTCATTTAAACTTGCCTAGATAGGTAGTCTTACCATGCTTCTCCTCTTGCCATGTTAATCAACATTTAATATTGTTGGGTACATAACCGAGAGAGAACTAAATAACTTGGATGTGGTGTTTCGTTAATATGCAACTCGTTGCATATTGAGCTCCACTTAATTTGTAGTGTTGTTTGTTGCACTTTGCCATGCCATGCTCATTAAACCGGACATGCATCATACTTGATTGTGCATCATGCCATGTTTATGTGGTGGTTGTTTACGATGTTGTTTGTTTCTTTCCGGGTTGCTTCTCTCGTTAGCTTCGGTTTCGTTCCGGAGTTGTGAGGATTCGTTCGACTACATCCGTTTGTCTTCTTCATGGACTCGTTCTTCTTCCTTGCGGGATCTCAGGCAAGATGACCATACCCTCGAAATCACTTCTATCTTTGCTTGCTAGCTGTTCGCTCTATTGCTATGTCGCGCTACCTACCACTTGCTTATCAAGCCTCCCAAATTGCCATGGACCTCTAACCTTTGTCACCCTTCCTAGCAAACCGTTGTTTGGCTATGTTACTGCTTTTGCTCAGCCCCTCTTATAGCGTTGCTAGTTGCAGGAGAAGATGAAGATTGCTCCATGTTGGATTATGTTTATGTTGGGATATCACAATATATCTTATTTTAATTAATGCATCTATATACTTGGTAAAGGGTGGAAGGCTCGGCCTTATGCCTGGTGTTTTGTTCCACTCTTGCCGCCCTAGTTTCCGTCATACCGGTGTTATGTTCCTTGATTTTGCGTTCCTTACGTGGTTGGGTGATTTATGGGACCCCCTTGACAGTTCGTTTTGAATAAAACTCCTCCAACAAGGCCCAACCTTGGTTTTACCATTTGCCTACCTAAGCCTTTTTCCCTTGGGTTCTGCAGACTCAAGGGTCATCTTTATTTTAACCCCCGGGCCAGTTCTCCTTCGAGTGCTGGTCCAAACCGAGCGATGTCCGGCGCCCCTGGGCAACTAGGGTCTATGCCAACCCGACGTCTGGCTCATCTGGTGTGCCTTGAGAACGAGATATGTGCAGCTCCTATCGGGATTTGTCGGCACAGCGGGTGGTCTTGCTGGTCTTGTTTTACCATTGTTGAAATGTCTTGTAAACCGGGATTCCGAGACTGATCGGGTCTTCCTGGGAGAAGGTTTATCCTTCGTTGACCGTGAGAGCTTATAATGGGCTAAGTTGGGACACCCCTGCAGGGTATTATCTTTCGGAAGCCGTGCCCGCGGTTATGTGGCAGATGGGAATTTGTTAATATCCGGTTGTAGAGAACTTGACACTCGATTTAATTAAAACGCATCAACCGCGTGTGTAGCCGTGATGGTCTCTTTTCGGCGGAGTCCGGGAAGTGAACACGGCTTTTGAGTTATGTTTGACGTAAGTAGGAGTTCAGGATCACTTCTTCATCATTACTAGTTGACGACCATTCCGTTGCTCCTCTTCTCGCTCTTATTTGCGTATGTTAGCCACCATACATGCTAGTGCTTGCTGCAGCTCCACCTCACTACCCCTTTCGTACCCTTAAGCTTAAATAGTCTTGATCTTGCGGGTGTGAGATTGCTGAGTCCTCGTGACTCACAGATACTTTCAAACAGTTGTAGGTGCCGATGATACCAGTGCAGATGACGCAACCGAGCTCAAGTGGGAGCTCGATGAAGCCCTTGTTCGTTGTGTTGTTTCGTTTCCTGTTGATCAGTAGTGGAGCCCAGTTGGGACGATCGGGGATCTAGCATTTGGGGTTGTCTTCTTTTATTTTGGTTCCGTAGTCGGACCTATGTGTGTACTCTGATTGATGCATGATTTATTTATGTATTGTGTGAAGTTGCGATTGTAAGCCAACTCTTTATCCCATTCTTGTTCATTACATGGGATTGTGTGAAGATGACCCTTCTTGCGACAAAACCACAACGCGGTTATGCCTCTAAGTCGTGCCTCGACACGTGGGAGATATAGCCGCATCGTGGGCGTTACAATGGAGTAGTTCTCAATGGTGAACATCACTATGTCGATCATATCTACTATATGATCCACGCTCGACCTTTCGGTCTCCAGTGTTCCGAGGCCATATCTGCATATGCTAGGCTCGTCAAGTTTAACTCGAGTATTCTGCATGTGCAAAACTGGCTTGCACCCGTTGTATGTGAACGTAGAGCTTATCACACCCGATCATCATGTGGTGTCTCAGCACGAAGAACTGTCGCAACGGTGCATACCATGGGAGAACACTTATACCTTGAAATTTTAGTAAGGGATCATCTTATAAATCTACCGCTGAACCAAGCAAAATAAGATGTATAAAAGATAAACATCACATGCAATCAAAATATGTGACATGATATGGCCATCATCATCTTGTGCCTTTGATCTCCATCTCCAAAGTACTGTCTTGATTTCTATCGTCACCGGCATGACACCATGATCTCTATCAACGTGTCGTCATATGGTCATCTCACCAACTATTGCTTTTGCAACTATTGCTATCGCATAGCGATAAAGTAAAGCAATTACATGGCACTTGCATCTTATGCAATAAAGAGACAACCATAAGGCTTCTGCCAGTTGCCGATAACTCCATTACAAAACATGATCATCTCATACAATAAAATTTAGCATCATGTCTTGACCATATCACATCACAACATGCCCTGCAAAAACAAGTTAGACGTCCTCTACTTTGTTGTTGCAAGTTTTACGTGGCTGCCACGGGCTGAGCAAGAACCATTCTTACCTACGCATCAAAACCACAACGATTTTTCGTCAAGTATGTGCTGTTTTAACCTTCAACAAGGACCGGGCGTAGCCACACTTGATTCAACTAAAGTTGGAGAAACTGACACCCGCTAGCCACCTGTGTGCGAAGCACGTCGGTAAAACTAGTCTCGCGAAAGCGTACGCGTAATGTCGGTCCGGGCCGCCTCATCCAACAATACCACCGAATCAAAGTATGACATGCTGGTAAGCAGTATGACTATTCTCGCCCACAACTCACTTGTGTTCTACTCGTGCATATAACATCTACGCATAAACCTGGCTCTGATGCCACTATTGGGGAACGTAGTAATTTCAAAAAAATTCCTACGCACACGCAAGATCATGGTGATGCACAGCAATGAGAGGGGAGAGTATTGTCCACGTACCCTCATAGACCGTAAGCGGAAGCGTTATGACAACGCGGTTGATGTAGTCGTACGTCTTCACGATCGACCGATCCTAGCACCGAAGGTACGGCACCTCCGTGATCTGCACACGTTCGGCTTGGTGACGTCCCACAAACTCACGATCCAGCAGAGTGTCAGGGAAGAGCTTCGTCAGCACGACGACGTGATGACGGTGATGATGAAGCTACCGGCGCAAGGCTTCGCCTAAGCACTACAACGATATGACCGAGGTGGATTATGGTGGAGGGGGGCACCGCACATGGCTAAAAGATCAATGATCAACTTGTGTGTCTATGGGGTGCCCCCCTCCCTGTATATAAAGGAGTGGAGGAGGGGGAGGGGGCGGCCTCCTAGGCGCGCCCCAAGGGGAGTCCTACTCCCACCAGGAGTAGGATCCCCCTTCCCTAGTTGGATTAGGAGCGAAGGAAGGGGAAGGAAGGAGGAAGGAAAGGGGGGCCGGCCCCCCTCCCAATTCGGATTGGGTTTGGGGGGGGGGGGCGCCCCTCCTTGTAGGGGAACGTAGTAGAAATTCAAAATTTTCCTACGTGTCACCAAGATCAATCTAGGAGATGCTAGCAACGAGAGGGGAGGAGTGCATCTACATACCCTTGTAGATCGCGAGCGGAAGCGTTCAAGAGAACGGGGTTGATGGAGTCGTACTCGTCGTGATCCAAATCACCGATGATCCTAGCGCCGAACGGATGGCACCTCCGCGTTCAACACACGTACGGAGCGGGGACATATCCTCCTTCTTGATCCAGCAAGGGGGGAGGAGAAGTTGATGGAGATCCAGCAGCACGACGGCGTGGTGGTGGAAGTAGCGGGATCCCGGCAGGGCTTCGCCAAGCGCAAGCGGGGAGGAAGAGGTGTCACGGGAGGGAGGGAGGCGCCAGGGCTTGGGGTTGTATTTTTGCTGCCCTCCCTCCCCTCCACTATATATAGGGGCCCTGGGGGGGCGCCGGCCCCTGGGAGATCCAATCTCCAGGGGGCGGTGGCCAAGGGGGTGGCTTGCCCCCCAAGCCAAGTGGGGCGCCCCCCACCCTAGGGTTTCCAACCCTAGGCGCAGGGGGAGGCCCAAGGGGGGGCGCACCAGCCCACTAGGGGCTGGTTCCCTTCCCACTTCAGCCCATGGGGCCCTCCTGGATAGGTGGCCCCACCCGGTGGACCCCCGGGACCCTTCCGGTGGTCCCGGTACAATACCGGTGACCCCCGAAACTTTCCCGGTGGCCGAAACTGGACTTCCTATATATAATTCTTCACCTCCGGACCATTCCGGAACTCCTCGTGACGTCCAGGATCTCATCCGGGACTCCGAACAACTTTCGGATTTCTGCATACTAATATCTCTACAACCCTAGCATCACCGAACCTTAAGTGTGTAGACCCTACGGGTTCGGGAGACATGCAGACATGACCGAGACGATTCTCTGGTCAATAACCAACAGCGGGATCTGGATACCCATGTTGGCTCCCACATGTTTCACGATGATCTCATCGGATGAACCACGATGTCGAGGATTCAATCAATCCCGTATACAATTCCCTTTGTCTATCGGTATGTTACTTGCCCGAGATTCGATCGTCGGTATCCCAATAACTTGTTCAATCTCGTTACCGGAAAGTCTCTTTACTCGTACCGTAATGCATGATCCCGTGGCTAACTCCTTAGTCACATTGAGCTCATTATGATGATGCATTACCGAGTGGGCCCAGAGATACCTCTCCGTCATACGGAGTGACAAATCCCAGTCTCGATTCGTGCCAACCCAACAGACACTTTCGGAGATACCTGTAGTGCACCTTTATAGCCACCCAGTTACGTTGTGACGTTTGGTACACCCAAAGCATTCGTACGGTATCCGTGAGTTGCACAATCTCATTGTCTAAGGAAATGATACTTGACATTAGAAAAGCTCTAGCAAAACGAACTACACGATCTTGTGCTATGCTTAGGATTGGGTCTTGTCCATCACATCATTCTCCTAATGATGTGATCCCGTTATCAATGACATCCAATGTCCATGGTCAGGAAACCATAACCATCTATTGATCAACGAGCTAGTCAACTAGAGGCTTACTAGGGACATGTTGTGGTCTATGTATTCACACATGTATTACAGTTTCCAGTTAATACAATTATAGCATGAACAATAGACAATTATCATGAACAAGGAAATATAATAATAACCATTTTATTATTGCCTCTAGGGCATATTTCCAACACTCCTTTGCTCCCTTCTCCTCTCTCCCACTATGGCCCAATAAGGCCCATATACCTCCCAGGGGTTCCGGTAACCTCCCGGTACACCGGTAAATGCCCGATCTCACCCGGAACCATTCCGATGTCCAAATATAGTCCTCCAATATATCGATCTTTATGTCTCGACCATTTCGAGACTCCCCTTCATGTCCGTGATCATATCCGGGACTCCGAACTACTTTTGGTACATTAAAACACATAAACTCATAATATGATCGTCACCGAACCTTAAGCGTGCGGACCCTACAGGTTTGAGAACTATGTAGACATGACCGAGACACGTCTTCGGTGAATAACCAATAGCGGAACCTGGATGCTCATATTGGCTCCTACATATTCTACGAAGATCTTTATCGGTCAAACCGCATAACAACATACGTTGTTCCCTTTGTCATCGGTATGTTACTTGCCCGAGATTCGATCGTCGGTATCTCAATACCTAGTTCAATCTCGTTACCGGCAAGTCTCTTTACTAGTTCCATAATGCATCATCCCGCAACTAACTCATTAGTCACATTGCTTGCAAGGCTTATAGTGATGTGCATTACCGAGAGGGCCCAGAGATACCTCTCCGACAATCGGAGTGACAAATCTTAATCTTGATCTATGCCAACTCAACAAGTACCATCGGAGACACCTGTAGAGCACCTTTATAATCACCTAGTTACGTTGTGACATTTGGTAGCACACAAAGTGTTCCTCCGGTATTTGGGAGTTGCATAATCTCATAGTCATAGGAACATGTATAAGTCATGAAGAAAGCAGTAGCAATGAAACTGTAATGATCATATGCTAAGCTAACGAATGGGTCTTGTCCATCACATCATTCTCCTAACGATGTGATCCCGTTCATCAAATGACAACACATGTCTATGGTTAGGAAACATAACCATCTTTGATAAACGAGCTAGTCAAGTAGAGGCATACTAGGGACACTTTGTTTTGTCTATGTATTCACACGTGTACTAAGTTTCCGGTTAATACAATTCTAGCATGAATAATAAACATTTATCATGAAATAAGGAAATAAATAATAACTTTATTATTGCCTCTAGGGCATATTTCCTTCATTGCCCCCTCGGGGCACTTCCCAGGTGCTTCTCTGGCCCACTGGATGTCTTCTGGTCCGTAAAAAATCCACAAAAAGTTTCGCGGTGTTTGGAATCCGTTTGATATTGATTTCCTGCGATGTAAAAAAAAGAAAAAATAGCAACTGGCACTGGGCACTGGGTCAATAGGTTAGTCTGAAAAATGATATAAAGTTGCTATAAAATGATTGTAAAACATCCAAGAATGATAATATAACAGCATGAATGCTTCATAAATTATAGATACGTTGGAGACGTATCCGCATCCCCAAGCTTAATTCCTACTCGTCCTCGAGTAGGTAAATGATAAAAGAAATAATTTATGAAGTGTGAATCCTAGCAAAGTGCACAAGTTTGATCAATGATAATTTCAATCACTTTTCCTTGCATCATCACATCAATTCTTTCTTATAAAACTTGAAGTAGCAACCATTCACATGTTAAGGTTCAAACAATGAATTCTCTTGAAACTCAACAACCTATGTTCTCAGTCACCAAGCAATTGCAATTCAACTTATTCAATAGAGTCTAAGTAAGAGCTCCACATACTCAACCATGATATAGTCTTCTATGATTGCTAACACTCACCGCATACACATGAGCAAAACGTTTCAACCGGACACATAGAGTGGCTTATAATTTCGCCTCCCAACATATTCACCTCAAGGTGATGTCAACAATAATAACTCATGCTACCCATATCCAACTGGGTATATATGCCTAGATCTTTCCTCACCACATGATGCTTGCCAAAAGAGAAAAATAAGAAGGAATAGAGAGAAAAACTTTGACTCTTGCATGAAAGTAAATACATAAAAGTAAAAGGTAGGCCCTTCGCATAGGGAAGCAGAGGTTTCCATGCGCTTTTTGTTTGTAAAAGAATGTCACGTTATATTGCCCCTTATGATAGCAACCTTTATTATGCAGTCTGTCGCTTTTATTCTTTGCCATCACAAGTTCGTACAACGCTCAATTTTCTTACACTAATTGATCTAACACTTTCAGAAGCAATTTTTATTCCTTATTGCATCGATGACAACTTACTTGAAGGATCTTGCTCAATCCTTAGGTAGGTATGGTGGACTCTTGAAAATAAGATTTTGGTTTAAGGGTTTTTGGATGCACAAGTAGTATCTCTACTTGGTGCAGAGTTTTTGGCTAGCAAAGATGGGGGGCAAGCACCACATGTTGAAGGATCTATGACAATATAACTTCCATGTGAATATGAACAAACATAAACCATTACGTTGTCTTCCTTGTACAACGTCAACAATTTTGGCATATAATATTTTGATGGGGCTCACAATCAGAAAAGATTTCAAAGATAGTGTATTTGCATGTGAAAGTTCTCTTCCTTCTACTAATCATTCATGAATTGCTTGTACGACCAATATTGTGATTGTCAAGCTTCAAAAGATTTCACTTTCTAAACCCAATGTGAAGCTACCACTAGGCATGATATGAACATATAATTTCAACTTCATGATATTCAATTCATTCAACAATTTACTCATAGGATATAAGTGAAGCACAAGAGTAAATGACAAGCTACTCCAAAAAGATATAGGTGAAGATCATGCGAGTAGTTAAGTAAATGGGTAGCTATTTGAGGACTCTCTCTTATTTAAAAGTTTCAGATCTAAGAATTTAATTAAAACAGCAAGCAAAACAAAATAAAATGACATTCCAACAATAGCACAAATCAAGTGAAGAAGCAAAAACTTAGGATCAACCGATACTAATCGATAATTGTTGATGAAGAAAGGTGGGATGCCTATCAGGGCATCCCCAAGCTTAGATGCTTGAGACTTCTTGAAATATTATCTTGGGGTGCCTTGGGCATCCCCAAGATTGAACTTTTGTGTCTCCTTAATTCCTCTCATATCACAGTTTTCCTAAATCTCAAAAAACTTCATCCACACAAAACTCAACAAGAACTAGTGAGATAAGTTAGTATAAATCAATGCAAAACCTTATCATTCTCTACCGTAGCAAATCACCAAAATTATTATTCAACATTGCATACTAAATGCCTCTGCATATTTAATACTCCTGTCCTCAAATAGAATAATTAAACAAGCAAACATATGCAAACATAACAGCAGTCTACCAAAATAGTACAGTCTGTAAAGAATGCAAGAGTATCAATACTTCTTTAACTCAAAAAATTATTAAAATTCACCACACTGCAGAAAATTTATCATAGCTTATTGTGCAAAAAGTTTCAGCATTTTATCACATTCTGACTTTTCTAGGGAATTTTTGCAACAGCGATAAACTTTCTGTTTTGTAACAGCAACATGTATACTTGCAAAATAGCATGGTAAAGGCTATCCTTGCCACTTTTATTGAAATAAAAGATGCAAAAAATTATTCTAAATAAAATAAAGCAAATCCTAACAAAATAAAATGACGCTCCAAGCAAAACACATATCGTGTGATGAATAAAAATATTGCTCCAAGTGAGGTTACCGATAATGTTGGAGACGAAAGAGGGGATGCCTTCCGGGGCATCCCCAAGCTTAGTTGCTTGGATCTTCCTTGGATATTAACTTGGGGTGCCATGGGCATCCCCAAGCTTAGGGTATTGTCACTCCTTATTCTCCTCATATCGATGTCTCACCCAAAACTTGAAAACTTCAATCACACAAAACTTAACGGAACTTCGTGAGATAGGTTAGTATGATAAAGAGCAAACCATTTCACTTTGGTACTATCAAAGACAAGATTCATAATTGTTCTCACACAATGACTACTGTACCATATCATTTCCACAATTTATATTGAGCAATATAAGCCATAGAAACTAGAAAGCAAGCAAACTATGCATTGAAAACAGAAACTGTCAAAAACAGAACAGTCTGTAGTAATCTGTACTTCAACCATACTTCTGCTACTCCAAAAATTCTAAAAAATTAGGACAACCTGGGAAGTTTATCTATTAATATTCTATAGAAATAATCAGTATTTTATCACGCTTCTGTTAAAAATGAGAATTATTTTCCTGAGCGCAAAAGTTTCTGTTTTCCAGCAAGATAAAATCAACTATCACCATAGACCATCCCAAAGGTCTCACTTGGCACTTTATTGAAACAAAAGCAAGAAAACATGATTACTACAGTAGCCTAATAATGTGAACACACAAAAACAGTAGGGAAAAGTGTTGGGTTGTCTCCCAACAAGCGCTTTTCTTTTATGCCTTTTAGCTAGGCATGATGATTTCAATGATGCACGCATAAAAGATAAGGATTGAAACATAACAAGAGCATCATGAATCATAAGTTCCTCTCTCATAATAATTTTAAGTATCATCATGAATAGATTCATCAATATAACCATCAAATAAAGCATTCTTTTCATTATCCAAAAGCATAGAAAATTTATTACTCTCCATATAAGCAATTTTATTCTCGTTCACAATAGTGGGGGTATCATATGAAACTCGAATGCTAAAAATTGTTTCCACATTAAAAGAGTAATGTTTAGAAAAAGGATATTCAAAATTATGACAATAATTATCACTACCTTTTATAACATAAGTATCATCACAATAATCATCATAAGTGGGAGGCATGCAATCATCATAGCAAATTCGATCATTCGAAGTAAGGGGACTAAAAAGATCATCTTCATTAATCATAGCATCCCCAAGCTTGGGACAAACATTAATTGCAGCAAATAAATTCTCAAACATGTCATTATCATCGAACATAGCATCCCCAAGCTTGTGGTTTGGCATATCATAAGCATAATCACTCTCATCATTAATAGTATGAATAGCACCAACAGTATAACAATTGCTATCATCATAATTTCCCAAGTTGGTGCCAAAAAGATTTCCAAGATTATAAGAAGTATCATTATCTTCCCAATCATAATCATCACAACAAGCAATGGGCATAACAAAATCATCATCAATAGTGCTCTCGGACATTGTGCCATAAGACATAGAAGCAATATCATCATCAAGTGCATTATCTTCCACAATTATTTTTGATTCATTTTCATGAGGCACAACAATAATAGGAGCAAAATTATTTGGGAGAGATACCTTTTACCTCTATTCTTTCTTCTTCTTCAGCACCTCATGTGTGGGTTTAATTAATTTTTTCAAGCTTCTTATTGATGAGATTGGTTGAATAGGGAGCTCCTCCTCGTCACCTATTTCATCACGAGAGACAATAGGAGGGAAAGTAGAAATATTCACCCTTTCATTAGTATTCCTTTTATATTCTATTGGTTTTCCCATCTTTCTATAGTTGGCAATATAAGCATTCTCATTGCAATTTACCATGCAAAACATATGGATATTTTTTAGTTTAGTTTCAATGTCATCCGTGAGAATAAATACTTCAAACCAACTATTTTTATATGTCAATTCTTCACTCCCCAAAAATAGACAAAGCTCATTATAAAGTTCAAGGGTGATCAAATCATTACAATATTTGGCCATGATTCGATCATGAAATTTTTTGCATTGAAAATTAAGATGACCAACCTTATTGCAAAGTTCACAAGTAATAGGAAAAAGAGAACATAATTTTGTAGCAAATTCATCTATCACTTTGAGCAAAGAATTGGTTCTATCATGTTTATGCTTCTTGCAAAATCTATCTTCCCTATAAGGCACGTCTTCACAAACTTTATGCACTCCATAATAATTGACATGCTTATAAGAAGCATTTTTGTCATGACTTGTGCAATCATCATTAGCATTTTGGATATTCAAAGAATTCATACTAACAACATTGCAATCATGCTAATCATTCAAATATTTTTGTGCCAAACACTTTATTGACTTCTTCTTCTAACAATTGAGCACAATTTTCCAATCCATCATTTTCAAGAAAGATATTATAAAGATGATCAATGATATGATGCAACCTCAATTCCATTTTTATGTAGTTTTCTTTTATGAACCAAACTAGTGATAAAACAAGAAACTAAAAGATTCAATTGCAAGATCTAAAGATATACCTTCAAGCACTCACCTCCCCAGCAACGGCGCCAGAAAAGAGCTTGATGTCTACCACACAACTTTATTCTTGTAGACACGTGTTGGGCCTCCAAGCGCAGAGTTTTGCAGGACAGTAGCAATTTTCCCTCAAGTGGATGACCTAAGGTTTATCAATCCGTGGGAGGCGTAGGATGAAGATGGTCTCTCTCAAACAACCCTGCAACCAAATAACAAAAAGCCTCTTGTGTCCCCAACACACCAAATACAATGGTAATTTGTATAGGTCCACTAGTTCGGCGAAGAGATGGTGATACAAGTGTAATATGGATAGTAGATATTGGTTTTATAATAAGAACAATAAAAAACAGCAAGGTAGCAATTGATAAAATGGAGCACAAACGGTATTGCAATGCTTGAAAATGAGGCCTAGGGTCCTTACTTTCGCTAGTGCAATCTCTCAACAATGCTAATATAATTGGATCATAGAACCATCCCTCAAAGTGAAACGAAGAATCACTCCAAAGTTCCTATCTAGTGGAGAACATAAGAAGAAATCATTTGTAGGGTACGAAACCACCTCGAAGCTATTCTTTCCGATCAAACTATCCATGAGTTCGTACTAAAATAACACCAAATAATTTCAGATTCATAATACTAAATCCGAAACAAAGAACCTCAAAGAGTGCCCCAAGATTTCTACCGGAGAAACAAAGACAAGAACGTGCATCAACCCCTATGTGTAGATTACCCTAATGTCACCTCGGGAATCCGCGAGTTGAGTGCCAAAACATTTATCAACTGAATCAAAATAATACGCCATTGTCACCACGGGTATTCATATGCAAGACATATATCAAGTGCTCTCAAATCCATGAAAGTATTCAATCCTATAAAATGAAATCTCAAAGGGAAAACTCAATTCATCACAACAAGATAGAGAGAGGAAAACACCATATGATTCGGCTATATTAACAAAGCCCACGATACATCAAGATCGTGACATCTCAAGAACACGAGAGAGAGAGAGAGATTAAACACATAGCTATTGGTACAAACCCTCAGCAACGAGGGTGGACTACTCCCTCCTCATCATGGTGGCCGCCGGGATGATGAAGATGGCCACCGGTGATGATTCCCCCCTCCGGGAGAGTGCCGGAACGGGGTCTAGATTGGTTTCTTGTGGCTACAGAGGCTTGCAGCGGCGGAACTTCTGATCTAGGGTTACCTCAAGGGTTTTTGGAATATTTGGTGATTTATAGGGCAAAGAGGGGGTGCGGGAGGCCATCAAGGTGGGCACAACCCACCTGGGCATGCCTGGGCCCCCAGGCGCGCCTTGGTGGGTTGTGCCCCCGTCGGGGCACCCCCAGGTGCTTCTCTGGCCCACTGGATGTCTTCTGGTCCAAAAAATCCATAAAAAGTTTCATGGTGTTTGGACTCCGTTTGATATTGATTTCCTGTGATGTAAAAAACAAGCAAAAAACAGCAACTAGCACTGGGTAGTGGGTCAATAGGTTAGTCCAAAAAATGATATAAAGTTGCTATAAAATGATTGTAAAACATCCAGGTATGATAATATAATAGCATGAATACTTCATAAATTATAGATACGTTGGAGACGTATAAAATATCTACTGTATTCCAACTTCTCCATGGTTCATACCCCCCGATACTACCCATAGATTCATCAAAATAAGCAAACAACACATAGAAAATAGAATCTGTCAAAAACATAACAGTCTGTAGCAAACTGTAAACTTCGTATACTTATGGAACTCAAAAAATTCCAAAAAATTAGGACAACAGAGGCAATTCATATATTAGTCTTATGCAAAAAGAATCAAGATCTTATCACACTTTTGTAGAAAAATGAAAATTATTTTACTGGGCGTAAAAGTTTCTGTTTTTCAGCAAGATCAAATCAACTATCACCACAAGCCATCCCAAAGGTCTTACTTGGCACAAACACTAAATTAAAACACCACAACACATCTAATCAGAGGATAGATGATAAATTTATTCAAAAACAGAAACAAAAAGGCAAGAACCAAAATAAAATTGGGTTGCCTCCCAAGAAGCGCTTTTCTTTAAAGCCTTTTAGCTAGGCGTTGAAAACTTTAATGATGCTCACATGAAAGATAGAAATTGAAACACGAAGAGAGCATCATGTAGCATATGAAAATCACATCTAAGTCTAACATACTTCCTATGCGTAGGCATTTTATAGGAAAACAAATTAGCAAGACAAGCAAGATCTAGCATATGCAAGGAAGAAGAAAGAAATAATAGCAATCTCAACATAACGAGAGGTAATTTAGTAACATGAAAATTTCACAACCTTATTTTCCTCTCTCATAATAATTACATGTAGGATCATCATCAAATTCAACAATATAACTATCACATAAAATTTTCCCTACATGATCCACATGCATGCAAAGTTGACACAGCCGGCGTCCTGGGAACGGGGGTGCCCAGGCACAACAACAACTCAAGACCCTCGCGACGGGCCAAGCCTCGCAAGGCGGACGACACCAAGACCTCCCTGGGGGGGGGGGTGGCCTCGTCAGGCTGGCTCCTGAGGAGCAGAGATATCTATGCAAGGTGCACCTCGCGAGGTTCGCGTGACGTGAGCCATGACGACCAAGGCCAGGCGGGCCTAGCATACCAGTTTCCTCTTTGGTGCTAAGGAGGCAAGCGCAGGCGCGGTGTCCCGAGGAATCAAGCAAAGGTTTCCATATCGGTGCAATAAGACCAAGACCGCCAGGACTGCAGGACGGGGGTCATTGCGGAGCCCACTGCAGCGTCACCACCAGAGCCTTTTGCAGGCGAAGACTACTTTTGTCAGGATAACTTGTACTAGTTGTCTCCCTTTGAATTTGGCCGTTGTGGGATCCCTTCCCGCCTACATTTGGGAAGAGGACCAAGGCCACAATAAATAGGACTTAGCCACCACCATAGAGGGGACGGATCGATTCCTCCCTGACCACCCTCACCAGCTCATCGAGCTCAAGAACACCTCACCTCCTGAGGCTGTTCGACCACTGTACTAGTTCATCCTCAGCCCCTCGAGGCAATCCACCACAAAGCTGGAGTAGGGTATTACACCGCAAGGTGGCCCGAACCAGGATAAACTGCTGTGTCTCTTGTCCCTTGGGTTCGTGGAGCTAGGCTTTGTAATCGTTGAGCAGGCAGACTGGGGAGGATGAGTTCTTCGCACGCACCCCAGAGTTCGAACCTCTCAAGGGTCTGCGGAACAACGAATCTGACATTTGGCGCGCCAGGTAGGGGTGCGTCGAAGCTTCGCCTCTCCATCCGCTTCGCTTCTCCGTCTGTTTCACTCCGCCCGACCAGCTCCCATGGCGAGCACCGCTCCTCCGACCGGACCGACGAGTGCGCACGACGGTGCTGCGGGCCTCCGGGCTTTCACCCCCGCCTTGCGGCAGGTACAATGGCCGCACAAGTTCAGGCCGGAGATGCCGCCTCGCTACGACGGCGCGGCGGATCCGACAGGTTTCCTCCAGGCCTACGAGGAGGCCGTTTGGGCGGCCGGCGGCGACGACAATGTCATGGCCAACTGGTTTCCCATGGCCCTCACTGGCGTACCGCGCGCCTGGCTTCTCAACCTGCCAGCATCTTCGGTGGCCTCCTGGGAGGAGCTGCGCGGCCTCTTCCTCGCGCACTTCGCAGCACCAGCGCCCCACGCCATCGCAGCCCTCCTCGGCGGTTCGCAAGCGCCGCCCTCAGACCACCACGTCAAGTAGTTCTTCCGCCAAGTGGGTGCCGCCCGCGAGCAGCAGGGAGCTCCTCCGGGGTGGGCGGCGCCCAGAGCCGACCTCACTTTCGACTCAAGGGACCACCCCGCGACCACCACGGGCGCAGGCGCGCTCCCGATGCTCTGCACCCCGACCATCTGCAACGTGGCAGTAACCAAGACCCTCATTGGCGGCGGAGCCGACCTCAACGTGCTCTCCGTGGAGGCTTTCAGCCTGCTCCACGTGCCACATGGCCGGCTCCGCCCCACCAAGCCATTCTCCGGGGTTGTCGACGGCTCCACCAGCCCCCTGGGGCAGATCCGCCTCCCCGTCACCTTCGGCACCCGCGACAACTATTGCACCGAGATCATCGACTTCGATATTGCCCACATCGGCCTCCCGTACAACGCCATCCTCGGGTACCCAGCCCTGGCCAAGTTCATGGCAGCAACTCACCCGGCATACAACCTCATGAAGATGCCCGGGAGCAGCGGCATCCTCACCGTGGCTCGAGACACCAAGGAGGCCCTGACGGCCCTCAAGCTCGCCTTCAGGGCCACGGCGGTGGCGCGCCCGGTAGATGAAGGGGCCCCCGAGGTCCCAAGGGCTGCGCCAGCAAAAAAGAAGCAGCTGTTCTCTCAGGACCGGGCCAAGACAAAGCAGGTGCCGGTTGACAAAGATGGGGCATCGGGAGCCACCTTCACCATAGGTGCCAACCTGGCCCTAGACCAAGAGAAGGCACTGGTCGACTTCTTGCACGCGAACAAGGAGGTGTTCGCGTGGGAGCCCAAGGACCTGGTTGGGGTCCCAAGGGGGGTGACCGAGCATCACCTGAGGGTGTGCCCCAATGTGCGCCCAGTAAAGCAGAGGGCGCGGCGGCAGTCCATAGAGAAGAAGTCGTTCATCATCCAAGAAACCCGCAAGCTGCAAGATGCTGGTGTCATTCGGGAGGTGCCGTACCCGGAATGGTTGGCGAACCCAGTCATCGTCCCCAAGAAAGGCGGGAAAGAATGCATGTGTGTTGATTTCACCAACCTCAACAAGGCTTTCCCTCAAGACCCCTTTCCGCTACCGCGCATTGACCAGATCATCGACTCCACCGCCGAGTGCGACCTACTGTGCTTCCTGGATGCATTCTCAGGTTATCACCAAATCAAGATGGCGGTGCAGGATGTTGAGAAGACAACCTTCCTGACCCCATGCGGGGTGTACTGCTACACCTGCATGCCCTTTGGGCTGCGTAACACTGGAGCAACCTTCCAGTGGCTCATGCACATCGCTCTGGGCAAACAGCTCAGGAGGAACGCTGAGGCCTATGTCGACGACATAGTGGTGAAGTCTCGGGAGGCAAGGACCCTCATCGAGGACTTGGAAGAGACGTCCACCAGCCTGCGCAAGGTGGACCTACGGCTCAACCCGAAGAAATGTGTGTTTGGAGTCCCCTCCAGCAAGCTGTTGGGCTTTCTGGTGTCGCACAGGGGAATCGAGGCAAACCCAGAGAAGGTCAAGGCAATAGAAAGGATGAGTCCGCCACAGATTCTTAAGGAAATGCAAAACTGGTGGGCTGTGTGACCTCGCTGGGGCGCTTCATCTCCAAGCTGGGGGAGCGCGCTCTCCCATTTTTCAAGCTAATGAAGAAGAAGGGGTCGTTCGAGTGGACTCCGGAGGCTGACGCGGCGTTCCAAGACCTCAAGAGATACCTCACCAACCCACCAGTGATGGTGGCGCCGCATCCACTCGAGCCCCTGGTGCTTTACCTGGCCGCCACGCCTCACTCAGCCAGCGCAGTGCTGGTGGCCGTCTGGGAGGAGTGCCAGGCCAAGGGCCTGCCACACGATGCCGCACACTCGGTCAAGATGATGCAGCCCCAAGACGGCGCCCCTGAAGCCTCAGCGGTGCCAACAGATAATCAGGCTCCACAAGACGGCGCTCCTGAGGCCGCGGTTGCCCTGACAGGCGACCAAGCTCCTGAGGTCCTCCAGCCTCAGGAGGAGCCCCAGCCTCAGGAGGACTCGGATTGCACCAATGCTTCCGCCCTCGTCGAGCACCCGATGTACTTCGTCAGCACGGTACTGCGTGACGCATGGGCACACTACCCCATGCCGCAGAAGCTCTTGCTCGCGCTCCTAGTCGCCTCATGGAAGCCGCGCCACTACTTCCAAGGCCACCCCATCAAGGTCGTCTCACCTTACTCGCTGGAGAGGGTGCTCTGGAGCCCCAATGCTGCGGGGAGGGTCGCCGAGTGGAACATCGAATTGCAGGCATTTCAGTTGGAGTTCAGCACCACTAGGGTGATCAAGGGCGCCGTGCTCGCCAACTTTGTGGCGGAGTGGACTGACGCCCCAGGGCCCGAAGCAGGCGAGGACCGGTCACTCTCACCGGGGAGCGAAGCTCCAGACGGATGGGTCATGTACTTTGACGGCGCCTTCACACGTCAGGGTGCGGGGGCTGGAGCCGTGCTCATCTCGCCCACTCAGGACAAGCTCTACTACACCGTGCAGCTTTGTTTCCAGCGCGGCCAAAAGGTCTCCAACAACATCGCGGAGTACGAAGGCTTGATTGCCTGCCTCAAGGCCGCAGCTGCCTTAGGCGTGAAGCGCCTCACCATCAAGGGCGAATCTCGGCTCCTCGTCAACTTCTCCAACAAGGTGTACGACCCGAAGGATGAAAACATGGAGGCGTACCTGGCGAAGGTACACAAAAATTGAGAAGAAATTCTTGGGCTTGGAGCTGCAGCACGTGCCTCGCGGCACGAACAAGGAAGCCGACGATATCGCCAAGAGAGCATCCAAGCGTCAGCCTCAGGAGCCCGGCGTCTTCGAGGAGCGGCTCTTCAAGCCTTCGGTAGCCCCTCCGACCGCGGAGCCAACACTGCCTCAGGAGGAGCTCCCCCCGCCCGCACCAACCTCGGGAGCCCCCGCCTGCGGCCCGACCTCAGGAGCACGCCTGCTCCTCGTACTCGAGCCTCAGGGGGGTGCTGGACCCAAGAGTTCAAGGCGCACCTGCTTCAGGGAACCCTGCCGAAGAAAGAAGAAGACGCGGAGCGCGTGGCTCGGCAGGCCATAGCCTACTGCATTTGGGACGGTGAGCTCTACCGAAAATGACCAAACGATGTTTCCTTATGATGCATCTCCAGGGACCAGGGGTGCGAGCTGTTAACCGACATACACGACGGAGACTGCAGGCATCACTCGTCATCGCGCACCTTGGTGGGCAAGGCGTTCCACAGCGGATTTTACTGGCCCACGGCGCTCAACGACACGACCGAGCTGGTGAGATCCTGTGAAGCCTGCCAGTTCCATGCCAAGCAAATCCACCAGCCTGCTCAGGGCCTCCAGACCATCCCTCTCTCGTGGCCGTTTGTGGTCTGGGGCTGGACATCTTGGGTCTGTTCCCTCGAGCGCCCGGGGGCTACCGCTACCTCTACGTCGCCATCGACAAATTCACCAAATGGGCGGAGGTGGAAGCAGTCCGCACTATCCCGGCCGGCTCGGCGGTCAAGTTCATCAAGGGCCTCGTGAGCCGGTTCGGAGTCCCTAATCGCATCATCACCGACAACGGCTCACAGTTCACTAGCAATCTCTTCAAAACATATTGTGCTAACCTTGGAACGCAGATATGCTATGCCTCAGTGGCACATCCAGGAGCAACGGACAGGCCGAGCGCGCAAACGCAGAGGTCCTGAGGGGCCTCAAGACAAGTACTTTCAAGAAGAAGCTCGAGGCCTACGGCAGGGGCTAGCTGGACGAGCTCCAGTCCGTGCTATGGTCCATCCACATCACCGCGACCAAGCCGACTGGCGAAACTCCATTCTTCCGCATCTATGGAGCTGAAGCGGTTCTCCCACACGAGGTCAGACATCGCTCCATGCGGGTCTTGGCGTTTGACGAGGCATGCCAGGATGCCACGCGGGGGATGGACCTCATGCTGGGGGAGGAACGCTGCCGTCAAGCCTCGTTCCGGGCGGCAAGGTACCAGCAGGTGCTGCGGCGGTAGCACTGCCGCAGCGTCCGCCCCAGGACACTCGAGGTGGGTGATCTCGTCCTGAGGTGGGTGCTCTCCAGGGAGGGGCTGCATAATCTCTCTCCCATGTGGGAGGGCCCGTTTAGGATTGCCCGCGTCTCCAGGCCTGGCGCTGCACGCCTAGAGACGCAGGACGGGATCCCCATCCAAAACGCCTGGAACATCCAGCACCTCCGGAAGTTCTACCCATGAAGCAAGGCCCAGTGCCTGTGAAGGTCTCCGCTCGTGACACTCTCACGTAATAATGAGTGGGGCTGTACACGCCCCGGAGTCTCCGGAGAGCCGCCCTCGGGCCTCGGGGGCTCCCTCCCACGTCCTAGTGGCAGTACTTAGCTCCGCGCTGGTGAGAAGACTAGACTAGGTGCCGGACGCGGCTGTTCATTTGCTTGCTTTCTGTAGTTGGTTTGCAACCGTTTAATGGAATTTGGAGTTCTAGCGTTTCTCGATCGCCTAGTTGGATTTTTTTCTCCTCTTGCTTGCTCGCCTCTTTGTCCTGGTTTAGGGAAAGCGGCAGTTGCCCGTCGCTCTTCCCCGCACGCCTCGCGCGGGGGCTAGGCAGGTGCGCATGCGCGTTGGGCTCTCCCACTCTGCGAACACACCTGGCCAAAGCCCTGTCGCCCTAGAGCTTCGGCTTCCTTGTTCCTTCGCGAGGCGCCTCGGATAAGCTCGTGATTTACGCACCCTCTTCAGGTCCATGCCCCCCGGGCACTGCGACGCGGTGCACTGGGACACGATTAACCCATGCCCGAGGGCTCGCGCAAGGAGGAACAAGGTACCCGACAGATTTTCTAACAAATCATGCAGCCTTACGGTGCCTCCCGAGGCCAACGGCTCCTGAGTCGGCACTAAGGAGGCCTCACCAGATGCCCAAAGGCGCGCCCTCGCGAGGTGGGAAGCTACCCCGAGCGTATCAAGCTAAGTTATCCCTCCGCACCTACGCGGAGCACGAACATCATAGCATAACACAAAAACAATGGACATAGCATAGCACCATAAATATCATGGTCCATTACACGCACCAGCAGGGCCCTCTACTTTTTTAAATGCAGAAGAAAGGAAAGGTTAAACAAAAGCGGCCCGCACGACCACAGTAGCTCACGAGGCCTGGCTCCGGGGGCCTCCCGGGCTCAGCCCGAGCCTTCCTCCCGCTTCACCGGAGCGGGGCGATGGGACGACCCGCCACCGTCCTCGAAGCAAGCCCGGCGATGCGGTGGCTGGTCGTAGCCGCCGCTGCTGGTGCTCTCGCTGGAGGAGCCGCCACCGCTGGACGAGCCGTGGCCGTCGCCAAGGGCAAGCTCGCCCTCAGCATCGTCACGACTATCGTCAAGGCCAAGCTCATCGTCGCCGCCACCGTCTTCAGGGCAGCACCCTGCGCGACGACCATTTTCCCCAAACACCCTCACGTAGAGGGTCGCGGCGCCATCATACTTGAAGTGGAGGGTGCACCTCCTGCTCAGGCCGCACGCGCGGGCGAACGCTTGCCAGCCGCGGGCCAGGGCCACGTTGCCCGTGGTGGAGACCTCCACCGCGACCCACGAGGCCTTACTACAGCAACCATCAGCCTGCAGCGAGAGGCCGTCAGGCCCCATGGCCGGTAGCTCGCCGGCGAAGAAGCGCGGAAGCTGGAGCTAGGTGCCGGCTGGCCTCTCCGACCACACAACGAACTCCGGGAGCACCTCCGCCGAGTGGAAGCGCGGCTGGGGAGGCCGGGCAACCACCACGCGTCTCCCTTCGTCGCAAGGGCTGCCTCACCCTAGGCGGCTCCCGCCATGAGAAGAAGCACCACCGCGGCCGCCCAGGGCGACGCCGGCCGCCGAAGGAGTGCACCCACGCCCCCGAGGAACCACCATAGGGGTCGCGGTGTGCTTGCGGGGGCGACCCCGCCCTCTCTTGGGCGGCGGTGAGCCGGGTCCCTCCTGGCGAGCCTTCCCCTTCTCGGCGGCGGAGAACCTCCTTGTCGGCGCCATGAGAACTACGACAAGACGGCGAGGCGAAGAGGAAGAAGAAGGAGCGGGTGGCGAGAAGACGGAGATGAGCAAGGGGGCTTCGCCCCCCTCCTCATTTATATCTGGAAGGAGGCCAACCGCCGGCCTCCATGATCGCACGTAATGATGGTTTTCCTCTGCATGCAGCAGGGTCTCGTCAAGTCGAACGGTTGCCGAGGCAGTGTGGGGAAGCGGAGACGCCCATGTCATCAATCACCACATGTCGACTGAGGCCGCAGGTGGCTGGGGCCCGTGGCGCTCCGCACTTGCCCTTTGGCTTCGACTCGAAGCCAAGTTCGAGCGCGCCTTGGGCCCGGGGGCTACTGCCAGCATCTTGGGAATGGGGGTACCCAGGAGTGCCTGCCTGCGGCCCATGGCGTGGCTCCGTCGACAGCCTGGTATGACCCAGCTTCAGCAACAACAACTCAAGACCCTCGCAAGCGGCCAAGCCTTGCAAGGTGGCCCGAACCAGGATAAACTACTGTGTCTCTCCCTGACCACCCTCACCAGCTCATCGAGCTCAAGAACACCTCACCTCCTGAGGCTGTTCGACCACTGTACTAGTTCATCCTCAGCCCCTCGAGGCAATCCACCACAAACTGGAGTAGTGTATTACACCTCAAGGTGGCCTGAACCAGGATAAACTGTTGTGTCTCTTGTCCCTTTGGTTCGTGGAGCTAGGCTTTGGAATTGTTGAGCAGGCAGACTGGGGAGGACGAGTTCTTCGCACGCACCCCAGAGTTCGAACCTCTCAAGGGTCTGCGGAACCCCGAATCCGACAGACACTCTTCCAAAATAGTGGGATTAACATAAAATAAAGTCATTACTTCTCCAAACCCACCTTTATCAAAAAATTCATAAGATTTATCAATCTCCAAAGTAGTGGGGCCATTATTACCTAGAGTTGACACTCTTCCAAACCCACTTTCAATATTATAGCAAACATATCCATCATGAGGCTTAAATAAAATTTCAAGATCATAAGCATTATCACCCCAATCATGATCATTGCAATAAGTAGCGGACATAGCAAAACTACCATCCCCAAGCTTGGGGTTTTGCATGTTATTAGCATAATTGACATTAATAGAATTTATAATAACATCATTGCAATCATGTTTTCATTCAATGAGCTATCGTTAATCACTTCATAAATTTCTTCTTTTAACAATTAATCACAATTTTCAGGTTCACGAATCTCAAGCAAAACTTCATAAAGATTATCTAGTGCACTTAACTCACTAGCAATAGTTTCATCATAATTTGGATCTCTTAAAAGATTAGCGAGTGGATGAGGATCCATACACTTTTTGCTTTCTGATTTTCAATAAATACACAATGATGCCAAGCAAACAAGCAAACAAACAAAGTAAGACATAAGGGCAAACGAATAGGCAAACGGAAGAAGGACGAATAAAAAGGCAAATGTTTTTGTGATTTTCTGAAAGCGTTTTAGAAGTAGGGGAGAGGAAAACGAAAGGCAAATGGCGAATAATATAATTCAAGAGATGATAATTTATGGTGGGTAGTTGGTAGGCTTGATAGATCTCCCCGACAACGGTGCCAGAAACTCTTCCTGCTACTTCTTGAGCTTGCGTTGATTTTTCCCTTGAAGAGGAAAGGGCGATGCAGCAAAGTAGGGATAGGTATTTCCCCCAGTTAAGAACCAAGGTATCAAACCAGTAGGAGATACAATCAAGTCCCCAATCTATGCACCTGCACAAACAATCAAACACTTGCACCCAACGCTATAAAGGGGTTGTCAATCCCTTCACGGTCACTTGCAAAGGTGAGATCTAATAGAGATAGATATAAAAGATTACTAAAACGTAAAACAAAATAAAAGTAAATAAATTGCAACAAGATATTTTTGGTATTTTTGGTTTATAGATCTAAAAATATATGATGGAAAATAGACCCGGGGGCCATAGGTTTCACTAGAGGCTTCTATCTTGAAGGAAAATAATACGGTGGGTGAACAAATTACTGTAGAGCAATTGATAGAAAAGCGCAAAGTTATGACGATATCCAAGGCAATGATTATGAATATAGGCATCATGTCCGTGTCAAGTAGACCGACTCCTGCCTGCATCTACTACTATTACTCCACACATCGACCGCTATCCAGCATGCATCTAGAGTATTAAGTTCATAAGAACGGAGTAACGCCTTAAGCAAGATGACATGATGTAGAGGGATAAACTCAAGCAATATGATGAAAACCCCATATTTTTACCCTTGATGGCAACAATAGAAATACGTGGCTCGCTACCCCTACTTTGTCACTGGGTGAGGACACCGCAAGATTGAACCCAAAACTAAGCACCTCTCCCGTTGCAAGAAAAAACAATCTAGTTGGCCAAACCAAACCGACAATTCGAAGAGAAATACAAATATATTAAACCATGCATATAAGAATTCAGAGAAGATTCAAATAATATTCATAGATAATGTGATCATCAATCCAAAATTCATCGGATCTCGACAAACACACCGCAAAAGAAGATTACATCGGATAAATCTCCAAGAACATCGAGGAGAACATTGTATTGAAGATCAAAGAGAGAGAAGAAGCCATCTAGCTACTAGCTATGGACCCGTAGGTCTGTGGTAAACTACTCACGCTTCATCGGAAGGGCAATAGAGTTGATGTAGATGCCCTCCATGATCGAATCCCGCTCCGGCAGGATGCCGGAAAAGGCCCCAAGATGGGATCTCACAGGAACAGAAGGTTATGGCAGCAGAAAAGTATTTTGGTGGATGCTTCTGAGTTCTACAAAACTATTTTGTTAGTACTTAGGAGCTTTATATTATTTCTATTTCATGATATGTCTTACATATATATGACTTAGAAATATTATATAACACCCACTGAATTTTACACAAAAGTACTTTTGGACAAGTCCAAAACTTAATGCTAGTTCAAATCTTCAAACAGTTTTTGAAGTTTGCACCTTTAACCGGTTATCTTGAGGATACAAACTTTTTCTGGTTGTATCATTCATACATCCTTTTCCCAATTTAGGAAACTTGTTTTGAAATCTTCTTTTACTCCACACTCCTTGAAGTATTATCAAGTTCTAAACTTGTTAGAAAATAACAACTAAGTTCCAAACTTGATTGTATATGAATTTTCATTCTGGTGTGCATGGCCAAGGGCCATTCCTTATGAGCTAGGTGCCACCTTTGTTTCTTTGTAGTGTTTATGTTCATCTTCTTATAAGATGAAAATAACTTTGTCGTGTCATTTCATAAATTCAACGATGTTCTTGATCATGTTTTAGCTTTTATAATTTTCTAGATCTAATGTAGTAACTAACGGTATATCTTGTAAATAATTTATCGAAACAAGTTCCGATTAGTTTTGTAGCGTTAAAAGATTCACTAATCTTTCAAGCTATAACATTCTCCCAGTTATTCTTTTGACAAGAAAACCCTTTTCCATGACAAACACTTTGTCTTTCAGACATTTCAATGGGAGAAATCATATAAACCTACAATTCAACTATCATCTAGTTAAATAATGTTCATATCTCATATGATTTCATTTAACAAGATCTATACGTGGTTTTCTATTTTTAGTGTATATTTTGTAAATAGCAGATATAATAATTCCATGATCATTTAAACGATCTTGCTAAACTTATGACTTCAGATCTATTTCTTCAAATGAAGAATCACAATATCAATTGTCATAATGATCCTTAATCCTCATTAAAATATTTGAACTCTTCAAATAAATTCTGAAATTCTGTTGAACTATTCAAATATTTCAGTCTGAGTAAACATTTTACTTATTTTAATGATGTTAAATTATCCACCATACTCTGTTTCTGTCTATCGGTTTTATCCACCATACTTATGCAATGTGTGTTTTATCGATCATGATGATCGAATACTTCATCGATATGAAGATTATTCCCGATGTATCCAAGCAGAGATATATCTATGTGGAACTTATCGGTCTTCTTAAGACGTTTAGCATAAATGTTGTAATACTTTAAATCAAGATTTCATGAATAAACCATCGAAACTTGTGGTAAATTCAAAACATATTCTTATAATTACTTCAACAACTATTGTTCAAAACTTTATAAGAATGCACATTGCATAATCCAAAACATAATGTCTTATACAACCCTGGAACATAATAACTATTATTTGATCCTAATATAAATCTTGAAGATAGACTCCATCAGTCTTGAGTAGCGATCCTATCACCATCCTTGACTATCATCTTGTCTTTATTTCTTCTCAACCTGTGAGCTTTCTGTAGTTCCTATATCAGATTGCAAATTAAAAGCAATCAATTAGTATCAAATACTTATGACATACAGAACAAGTAAAACAACATTAATATTGTATAACTTTTGTACCTTTGTCTGAAGAACTGTTCTTCTTATCTGCTAAGTACTTCTTGCAGTTCTGCTTCCAGTGACCCTGTTGTTTGCAGTAGAAACATTCAGTCTCTTTGTTGGCTCCGCCCTTGTTCTTCTTCTTCTGGGAAGCGGTCTTATCGGCACTAGTAGATTTCTTCTTGGACTTGCCCTTCTTCTTGGAACTAGTAGTCTTGTTGACCATCAACACTTCTTTGTTCTTCTACATCCCAGCTTCCGCAGTTTTGAGCATAGCAAACAACTTGTTTGCACTTTTCTCCATCCCGTTCATGTTGTAATTCATGATGAAACCATCGTAAGATGGGGGGAGTGAAGCAAGCACAATATCTGTAACGAGTGTTGGCGGAATTCCAAATTCCAGTGAAGCAAGCCTATTAACATAGCCAACAAGCTTCACTATATGCTCACTCACTGAGGAACCCTATTTAATCTTGCATTCTATCAGGGCCTTGGTTAATTCAAACCGTTCAATCCTTGCATGTTTCTTGTACAGAACTTCCAGTGACCCAATTATAATTTGAGTGGTGGATCGTTCAAAACGCTTCTGTAGTTCAGGATCCATGCAAGTTAACATGAGGCACTGGACTGACTCATAGTCATCACTGCGAGTAGCATAAGCATCAACTTCTTCTGGTGTAGCATCTTTTGAAGGAGCTTCACCTAGGGGTTGATCCAACATGTACTCCTTTTTAGCACTCCTGAGAACAAATCTCAGGTTTCGAATCCAATCCGCATAGTTTCCACCATTTGCAGCTAACTTTTCTTTCTCAAGCATAGGGGCTAAGTTGAACATATTGCGGGCCATCTACAACGACAAACACACAAATAATTTTGGACATAATTCATAATTAATTTATAGCACTTATTGTTTAAACAAGTTTTAATATAAAGTGCACTCCCACTCAAATTAATATCTCTCATAATTAATTGCGAGTGATTCAACATCCAAGTCTAGTTCTCAGCCATTGATTTGTGCATCACTGATGACGAGAATTTTGACCGGTGGGCAATCTTTTACCGATCATATCTCCATATGACTCTTGTTCATTGACACGTCTCCGTCGTATCTACTTTTCCTAACGCTTTTCCTCTTGTTTTGGACTCTAATTTGCATGATTTGAATGAAACTAACCCGGACTGACGCTGTTTTCAGCAGAACTACCACGGTGTTGTTTTTTGTGCAGAAATAAAAGTTCTCAGATTGGAACGAAACTTTGCGAGGAATTTTTATACAAATAAATATAATTTCTGGAGCCAAGAACCACCGGAGGGGGGCACCTGGGTGGGCACAACCCACCAGGGCGCGCCCCCCTCCAGGCGCGCCCAGGTGGGTTATCCCCACCTGGTAGCCCCGCAGACCCTGAAACCGACGCTATAAAATCACATATTTCCAGAAAAAAATCAGGGAGGAAGAATTATCTCGTTTCGCGATACGGAGACGCCGTCACCTCCCGTTCTTCATCGGGAGGCCAGATCTGGAGTCCGTTTGGGGCTCCGGAGAGGGGAATCTTTGGTCTTCGTCATCACCAACCCTCCTCCATCACCAATTCCATGATGCTCTCCACCGAGAGTGAGTAATTCCTCCGTAGGATCACTGGTCGGTGAGGAGTTGGATGAGATTCATCATGTAATCAAGTTAGTTTTGTTAGGGCTTAATCCCTAGTATCCACTATGTTCTGAGATTGATTGATACGTCTCCAACGTATCTATAATTTACGAAGTATTCATGCCATGTTTACAATAATTGTATATGGTTTTGGTATGATTTGCATGGAACTAACCCGGACTAACGTTGTTTGCAGCAGAACTACCGTGGTGTTGTTTTTTGTGCAGAAATGAAAGTTCTCCAAATGAGCTGAAACTTTTTGACAATTTTTTTTGGAACAACAGAGACCCCCGAAGCTTCGTGGAAGGACCGGAAGGTGAAGGAGTAGGGCACAAGACACCGGGGCGCGCCTGGTGGGCCCGGCTTGCCCGGTGGGTTCTTCTCACCTCGAGGCCCATCTTAGCGTGAAACCAACACAAAAAAATCCTATACGTATAGAAACCATTAGAGGTAACCCTAGATTAGAATTTCCGCCACCACAAGCCTCTGTAGCCACGAAAAGTCAATCTAGACCCCGTTCCGGCACCCTGCCGGAAGGGGAAATCATCATCGGTGGCCATCTTCATCATCCCGGCGACCACCATGATGAGGAGGGAGTAGTCCACCCTCGGGGCTAAGGGTTTGTACCAGTAGCTATGTGTTTGATCTCTCTCTCTCTCTCTCTCTCTCTCTCTCGTGTTCTCGAGATGGCACGATCTTGATGTATCGCGAGCTTTGTTAATATAGTTGGATCATATGGTGTTTTCCCCTCTCTATCTTGTTGTGACGAATTGAGTTTTCCCTTTGAGATTATGTTTTATTGGATTGAATACTTTTATGGAATTGAGAGCACTTGATATATGTCTTGCATATGAATACCCGTAGTGACAATGGGGTATTATATTGATTCATGATACGTCCATTTTGCATCATGTTTTCTTACTAATATTTATAATGCTTTTATCCATAATAATGCTTTTTGGAGTAATTCTAATGCCTTTTCTCTCATAATTTGCAAGGTACACACCAAGAGGGAGAATTCCGGCAGTTGGAAATCTGGACCTGAAAAAGCTACGTCAGGCCACCCATTCCGCACAACTCCAAATGAGCTGAAACTTCACGGAGATTTTTTATGGATTATTTAAGAAATATTGGAGCCAATAATCACCAGAGGGGGGCCACCAGGTAGGCACAATCCACCTGGGCGCGCCAGGCCCCCCCTGGCGCGCTCTAGTGGGTTGTGGCCTCCTTGGCCCACCTCCGATGCCCATCTTCTGCTATATAAGTAATTTTGACCTAGAAAAAAATAAGGAGAATACTTTCGGGCGGAGCGCCGCTGTCTCGAGGCGGAACTTGGGCAGGAGCACTTTTGCCCTCTGGCGGAGCGATTCTGCCAGGGGGAACTTCCCTCCCGGAGGGGGAAATCATCGTCATCATCATCACCAACAACTCTCCCATCTTGGGGAGGGAAATCTCCATCAACATCTTCACAAGCACCATCTCATATCAAACCCTAGTTCATCTCTTGTATTCAACCTTGTTATCGGAACTATAGATTGTTGCTAGGGGGTGACTAGTAGTGTTGATTACATCTTGTAGTTGATTACTATATGGTTTATTTGGTGGAAGATTATATGTTCACATCCATGATGATATTTAATACTCCTTTGATCATGAGCATGTTTATTATTTGTGAGTAGTTACTTTTGTTCTTGAGGTCACGGCATAAATCACGTTGCAAGTAATCATGTGAATTTGATATGTGTTCGATATTTTGATGGTATGTATGTTGTGATTCCCTTAGTGGTGTGATGTGAACGTCGACTACATGACACTTCACCATACTTGGGCCTAAGGGAATGCATTGTGGAGTAGTAAATAGATGGTGGGTTGCGAGAGTGGCAGAAGCTTAAACCCCAGTTTATGCACTATTCCGTAAGGGACCGATTGGGACCAAAAGTTTAATGCTATGGTTAGAATTTATTCTTAATACTTTTCTCGTAGTTGCGGATGCTTGCGGGAGGGTTAATCATAAGTAGGAGGTTTTCTCAAGTAAGAATAGCACCTAAGCACCGGTCCACCCACATATCAAATCATCAAAGTAGCGAACACGGATTAAACCAACATGATGAAAGTGACTAGATGAAATTCCCACGTACCCTCAAGAATGCTTTGCTTATCATAAGAGACCGTTTTGGCCTGTCCTTTGCCTCAAAAGGATTGGGCTACCTTGCTGCATACTTATTGTTACTATCGTTACTTGCTCGTCACAACTTATCTTGCTATCAAACTACTCGCTACTTACAGTTTCAGCACTTGCAGATATTACCTTACTGAAAACTACTTGTCATTTCCTTCTGCTCCTCGTTGGGTTCGACACTCTTACTTATCAAAAGAGCTACAATTGATCCCCTATACTTGTGGGTCATCAAGGCTATTTTCTGGCGCCGTTGCCGGGGAGTGAAGCGCCTTTGGTAAGTGGAATTTGGTAAGGAAACATTTATATAGTGTGCTGAAATTTATTGTCACTTGTTACCATGGAAAACAATCCTTTGAGGGATTTGTTGAGGGTATCTTCACCTCGTCTGGAACCACAATTAGCTACCCCTAAACCTACTGCACCTACTGAAAATATTGAATATGAAATTCCTTCGGGTATGATAGAACAACTGCTAGCTAATCCTTATGCAGGAGATGGAACTGAACATCCTGATATGCACTTGATATATGTAGAACAAATTTGTGGATTGTTCAAGCTTGCAGGTTTACCCGGAGATGAGGTGATGAAAAAGGTTTTCCCTTTATCTTTGAAGGGAAAAGCATTGGCATGGTATAGGCTATGCGATGATATTGGATCATGGAATTGGAATCGTTTAAATTGGAGTTCCACCAAAAATTTATCCTATGCATCTAGTTCATCGTGATCGGAATTATATATATAATTTTTGGCCTCGTGAAGGAGAAAGTATCGCTCTAGCTTGGGGGAGGCTTAAGTCAATGTTATATTCATGCCCCAATCATGAGCTCTCAAGAGAAATTATTATTCAGAACTTTTATGCTCGGCTTTCTCGTAATGATCAAACCATGCTGGATACTTCTTGTGCTGGTTCTTTTATGAAGAAAACTATTGAATTCCGGTGGGATCTTTTGGAAAGAATTAAACGCAACTCTGAAGATTGGGAACTCGACGAAGGTAAAGAGTCAGGTATAAAGCTTAAGTATGATTGTGTTAAGTCTTTTATGGATACCGATGTTTTTCAAAAGTTTAGCACTAAATATGGACTTGACTCTGAGATAGTAGCCTCCTTCTGTGAATCATTTGCTACTCATGTTGAACTCCCTAAAGAGAAGTGGTTTAAATATCACCCACCTATTAAGGAAAAAATTAAAGAACCGGTACCAGTTAAAGAAGAAACTATACTTTATAATGTTGATCCAGTTGTTCCTACTGCTTATATTGAGAAACCCCCTTTTCCTGTTAGGATAAAGGAACATGCTAAAGTTTCAACTGTGGTTAACAAAAGCTATGTTAGAACACCTACACCAGATGAAAAAATTAGAGTAGAACCTAATGTTGCTATGGTTAAAGATCTCTTGGAAGAAGATATAGATGGGCATGTTATTTACTTCTTTGCAGAAGCTGCTAGAATTGCTAAACCTGATAAAAGGGATAAACATAGACCAGTTGTTGGCATGCCTGTCATTTCAGTTAAAATAGGAGATCACTGTTATCATGGTTTATGTGACATGGGTGCTAGTGTGAGTGCTATTCCTTACACTTTATATCAAGATATTATGAAAGACATAGCACCTGCTGAGATAGAAGAAATAGATGTTACTATTAAACTTGCTAATAGAGACACCATATCACTAATTGGGATTGTTAGAGATGTTGAAGTCTTGTGTGGGAAAATAAATTACCCTACTGATTTTCTTGTTCTTGGTTCCCCGAAGATGACTTCTGTCCCATTATCTTTGGTAGACCTTTCTTGAACACAGTTAATGCTAAGATAGATTGCAAGAAACAAACTGTTGGTGTTAGCATTGGTGTTGAGTCTCATGAGTTTAATTTTTCCAAGTTTAGTAGAAATCATCATGAAAAAGAGTTGCCTAGTAAGGATGAATTAATTGGTCTTGCTTCTATTGCTGCGCCACCTACTGATCCTTTAGAACAATATTTGCTAGACCATGAGAATGATTTCCATATGCATGAAAGATATGAAATAGATAAAATTTTCTGTGAACAACGTCCTCTACTCAAACACAATTTGCCTATTGAAACTCTCGGAGGTCCTCCTCCATCTAAAGGTGATCCTGTGTTTGAATTAAAACAATCGCCAGACACTTTGAAATATGCTTATCTTGATTAGTGCTAACCTTTCAGAACATGAAGAAGAAAGATTATTGAAAGTTCTAAGGAAGCACCGAGCTGCTATATGATATAGCCTTGATGATTTAAAGGGCATTAGTCCCACTCTATGTCAGCACAAAATTAATATGGAACATGATGCTAAACCCGTTGTTGATCACCAACGTCAGTTAAATCCGAAGATGAAAGAGGTGGTAAGAACGGAAATACTAAAACTTCTGGAAGCAGGTATAATCTATCCTATAGCTGATAGTAGATGGGTAAGTCATGTTCATTGTGTCCCTAAGAAAGGAGGTATTACTGTTGTTCCTAATGATAAGAATGAACTTATTCCACATAGAATTGTTACAGGGTATAGAATGGTAATTGATTTTAGAAAATTAAATAAAGCTACTAGAAAAGATCATTACCCTTTGCCTTTTATTGATCAAATGCTTGAAAGATTATCTAAGCACACACACTTTTGCTTCCTTGATGGATATTCTGGCTTTTCACAAATACCTGTTTCTCAACCTGATCAAGAAAAGACCACTTTTACTTGTCCTTTTGGAACCTATGCTTATAGACGTATGCCTTTTGGTTTATGTAATGCACCTGCTACCTTTCAAAGATGTATGATGGCTATATTCTCTGACTTTTGTGAAAAGATTGTTGAGGTTTTCATGGATGACTTTTCTGTTTATGGGAAGTCTTTTGATGATTGTTTAAGCAATCTTGATCGAGTTTTGCAGAGATGTGAACAAACAAATCTTGTCTTGAATTGGGAGAAGTGCCACTTTATGGTTAATGAAGGCATTGTCTTGGGTCATAAAATTTCTGAAAGAGGTATTGAAGTGGACCAAGCTAAGGTTGATGCAATTGAGAAAATGCCATGTCCTAAGGACATCAAAGGTATTCGTAGTTTCCTAGGTCATGCTGGTTTCTATAGGAGGTTTATTAAAGACTTTTCTAAAATTTCTAGGCCTCTTACTAATCTTTTGCAAAAGGATATTCCTTTTGTTTTTGATGATGATTGTCTTGAAGCCTTTGAAACACTCAAGAAAGCTTTAATTTCTGCACCTATTGTTCAACCACCTGATTGGAACTTGCCTTTTGGAATTATGTGTGATGCTAGTGATTATACTGTTGGTGCTGTTCTAGGACAAAGAGTTGATAAGAAATTGAATGTTATTCATTATGCTAGTAAAACTCTAGACAGTGCTCAAAGAAATTATGCTACTACTGAAAAAGAATTCTTAGCAGTGGTGTTTGCTTGTGATAAATTTAGACCTTATATTGTTGATTCCAAAGTAACTGTTCACACAGACCATGCTGCTATTAAATATCTTATGGAAAAGAAAGATGCTAAACCTAGACTTATTCTTTGGGTTCTCTTGTTACAAGAATTTGATTTGCATATTATTGATAGAAAAGGAGCTGAGAACCCCGTAGCTGATAATTTGTCTAGGCTTGAAAATGTGCTTGATGACCCACTTCCTATTGATGATAGTTTTCCTGATGAGCAGTTAGCCGCAATAAATGTTGCTAATAGTACTCCTTGGTATGCTGACTATGCTAATTACATTGTTGCTAAATATTTACCACCTAGCTTTACTTACCAACAAAAGAAAAAATTCTTCTATGATTTAAGACATTACTTTTGGGATGACCCACATCTTTATAAAGAAGGAGTAGATGGTATTATTAGACGTTGTGTACATGAGCATGAACAGGGACAAATCCTACGGAAATGTCACTCCGAAGCTTATGGAGGGCATCATGTTGGAGATAGAACTGCTCACAAGGTATTGCAGTCTGGATTTTATTGGCCTACTCTCTTCAAGGATGCTCGTAAGTATGTCTCATCTTGTGATGAATGCCAAAGAATAGGTAATATCGGTAAGCGTCAAGAAAAGCCTATGAATTATTCACTTGCTGTTGAACCATTTGATGTTTGGCGATTTGATTACATGGGACCTTTTCCTTCCTCTAATGGGTATACACATATTTTGGTTGCTGTTGATTATGTTACTAAATGGGTAGAAGCTATTCCAACCAGTAGTGCTGATCACAACACCTCTATTAAAATGCTTAAGGAATTTATTTTCCCAAGGTTTGGAGTCCCTAGATATTTAATGACTGATGGTGGTTGACACTTTATTCATGGTGCTTTCCACAAAATGCTTGCTAAGTACGATGTTAACCATAGAATTGCACCACCCTATCATCCCCAGTCTAGTGGTCAAGTTGAACTTAGCAATAGGGAAATAAAATTAATTTTGCAAAAGACTGTTAATAGGTCCAGCAAGAATTGGTCTAAGAAATTAGATGATGCACTTTGGGCTTATAGAACAACATATAAAAATCCTATGGGTATGTCTCCTTATAAAATGGTTTATGGAAAAGCTTGTCATTTGCCTCTTGAGTTAGAACATAAAGCATACTGGGTAGTTAAAGAACTCAATTATGATTTGAAACTTGCTGGTGAAAAGAGGTTATTTGATATAAGATCATTAGATGAATGGAGAACCAAAGCTTATGAAAATGCAAAGTTATTCAAAGAAAAAGTTAAAAGATGGCATGACAAGAATCCAAAAGCATGAGTTTAAAGTCGGAGAATATGTTCTTTTGTACAACTCTCGTTTTAGATTTTTTGCAGGGAAGCTCCTCTCGAAATGGGAAGGCCCATACGTCATCGAGGAGGTTTACCGGTCCGGTGCCATCAAAATAAATAATTCCGAAGGTACTAACCCGAAGGTTGTCAACGGACAATGAATAAAGCATTATATCTCAGGTACGCCTATTAATGTCGAAAGCAATATTATCCAAACTTTGACACTGGAAGAGCACATAAAAGAGTCCTTTCGGAACACTCCAGAATCGTCAAAATAAGGAGGTACGTGATACGGTAAGTAAACGGAATCCGAAAAATCCGCAAAAATATTTTCTGTCAGTTTTGGAATATTTTAGAATTTTGGAAATAAAGAAACTTCCAGGAAGCGTCCCCTGGTGGGCACAAGACACCAGGGCACGCTAGGCATGCCTGGCGCGCCCAGGTGGGTTGTGCCCACCTGGGACACCTTCCGTACTCCGTTTTTCTTCCATATACTTGTCCCCCAAGATAAAATATCTATATATACTCCCCGAACCTGTTAACCACCGTATTGCTGTTTTCTAACAGATTCAACTAGACCAACATCATGCCTTACTCACCCTTCAACAATGGAGAAGGAGACACAAGGTTAGCTCAGGAGGATCTAAGGAGGGATGAAGTTGAAGAGGTTGCTATGGAGGAAGAAGAGGAAAATCCTTTTGGGGTTCACTCTCCGACCTCCGAGAGGGGCACATTAGCTGATATCTCCACTCACCCTAATCCTCATCAAGCCATGGGATCATCGAATAATCAAGCAAGCCTGGAAGTACAAGAAGATCTTCCACCAAGGAGGCCCTTACACAGGTTACATAATAACAATTTTCATAATTTGATTCACAATTATGGGTTCGAGAACACTCCTCGTAGGCACATACCGTCCAACTGGGACATAACTCGGCCAAGAGAAAACAGTGCAGGAACCAAGCCGTGGGGTCCCGAGAATAAACACATAATGGCTGAGGTGAAGAAAAATAGTGAATTAATTCATAAAGCCCCGCGGGAGATTCAAGGTTTGAAGGATCTACTCATGGTTATATATTGGAGAATACTACACCACCATCATCTTCTTCACCACCAAAGGAGAACTGAGTATCAGGTATGGGCACTCCCCTTGGCTTCCGCCAAGCTTGGGGGAGGTGCCCCAGTATTGCATCACCCCACTATCTTTTGCTTTTACTTATCTTAGTTCGATCTTTTTGCTTTAGATGAAATAAAGTTTAGTTCGATCCTTTCTTCTTTGAGAGTTTGCTTAGTGATCTATCATTGTAATCGTGTGCAAGTTATATAATAAAGTTTAGTTTGAGTTTTTACTTTCTTTAGTTTCATGTTGCAAATAAATAAAAGAAATAAGAAAGAAATAAAAAGAGAAAGAAAGGAAATAAATCAATAAGATCATATACTAATCCTATGGTAGGTGATAGCACCACATAAGGAAAAGTATAAGTAAGAAAATTTTATTAGAGATTGACAAACATAGCATTAGTCAGTGATGCAACTCATGAAAGAATTAATAAGGGAAGGGAAGATTCACATATAAATATACTATCCTACAAACTTTTGTGATTGTGAGCCCTCATCAAAATATTATATGCCAAAATTGTTGACGTTGGACGAGGACAACGTAATGGTTTATGTTTGTTTATATTCACATAGAAGTCATATTGTCATAGATCCTTCAACATGTGGTGCTTGCCCCCTATCTTTGCTAGCCAAAAATTCCGCACTAAGTAGAGATATTAATTGTGCATCCAAAAACCCTTAAACCCAAATCTTTTCAAGTGTCCACCATACCTACCTAGGTATTGAGCAAGATCCCTCAAGTAAGTTGTCATCGGTGCAAAAAGGCAAAAAAAATTGATTCTAAATGTGTGAGATTGTTTAGTGTAAGAGAAAATTGAGCATTGCACGAACTTGGATGACAAAGAATAAAAGCGACAGACTGCATAATAAAGGTTGTCATCTTAAGGGGCAATGTAACGTGACGTTCTTTGGCACTAAGGGATTGAGCATACAAACAAATAAGCGCATGACAACCTCTGCTTCCCTCTGCGAAGGGCCTATCCTTTACTTTTATGTATTTACTTTTATGCAAAGAGTCAAAGTTTTCCCTCTATTCCTTTTTATTTTCTCCTTTGGCAAGCATCATGTGGTGAGGAAAGATCTAGGCACATATGTCCAGTTGAATATAGATAGCATGAGTTATTATTGTTGACATCACCCTTGAGGTGAGTATGTTGGGAGGCGAAACTATAAGCTCCTATCTTTCTATGTGTCCGGTTGAAACGTTTTGCTCATGTGTACTCGATGAGCGTTAGCAATCATAGAAGACTATATGATGGTTGAGTATGTGGACTTGCTTAAGGGCTCCGACACGTGACCCTTCTTGAAAAGATGATGAATTGTAGTTGCAAAGTTGACTGAGAACATAGTTTGTTGGTTTCTAATAGAGCTTTTTTGCTTTATACTTCGAACTGTTACTTATTCGTGGGAAGTGTATGATAAAAATTCTATGATAAAAGTCCTATGTATAATTTTGTTGCTGCTATAATAATCAACATGATGCTTCTATGTCCGTATTTTGTTTTTTTTCGACACCTCTCTCTCAAAGCATGTGGACATGTTTTTCGATTTCGGTTTTCGCTTGAGGACAAGCGAGGTCTAAGCTTGGGGAGTTGATACGTCCATTTTGCAACATGTTTTCTTACTGATATTTATAATGTTTTTATCCATAATAATGCTTTTTGGAGTAATTCTAATGCCTTTTCTCTCATAATTTGCAAGGTACACACCAAGAGGGAGAATTTCGGCAGCTGGAAATCTGGACCTGAAAAAGCTACGTCAGGCCACCTATTTCGCACAACTCCAAATGAGCTGAAACTTCACGGAGATTTTTTATGGATTATTTAAGAAATATTGGAGCCAATAATCACCAGAGAGGGGGGGCACCAGGTGGGCACAACGCACCTGGGCGCGCCCTGGTGGGTTGTGGCCTCCTCGGCCCACCTTCGATGCCCATCTTCTCGTATATAAGTCATTTTGACCTAGAAAAAATAAGGAGAAGACTTTTGGGGTGGAGCGCCGCCGCCTCGAGGCGGAACTTGAGCAGGAGCACTTTTGCCCTCCGGCGGAGCGATTCTGCCGTGGGAACTTCCCTCCCGGAGGGGGAAATCATCGTCATCATCATCACCAACAACTCTCCCATCTTGGGGAGGGCAATCTCCATCAACATCTTCACCAGCACCATCTCATCTCAAACCCTAGTTCATCTCTTGTATTCAATCTTGTTACCGGAACTATAGATTGTTGCTAGGGGGTGACTAGTAGTGTTGATTACATCTTGTAGTTGATTACTATATGGTTTATTTGGTGGAAGATTATATATTCAGATCCATGATGCTATTTAATACTCCTCTGATCATGAGCATGTTTATTATTTGTGAGTAGTTACTTTTGTTCTTGAGGTCACGGGAGAAATCATGTTGCAAGTAATCATGTGAACTTGATATGTGTTCGATATTTTGATAGTATGTATGTTGTGATTCCCTTAGTGGTGTCATGTGAACGTCGACTACATGACACTTCACCATATTTGGGCCTAAGGGAATGCATTGTGGAGTAGTAAATTAGATGGTGGGTTGCGAGAGTGACAGAAGCTTAAACCCCAGTTTATGCGCTATTCCGTAAGGGACCGATTGGATCCAAAAGTTTAATGCTATGGTTAGAATTTATTCTTAATACTTTTCTCGTAGTTGCGGATGCTTGCGGGAGGGTTAATCATAAGTAGGAGGTTTGCTCAAGTAAGAACAACACCTAAGCACCGGTCCACCCACATATCAAATCATCAAAGTAGCGAACACGAATTAAACCAACATGATGAAAGTGACTAGATGAAATTCCCGCGTACCCTCAAGAATGCTTTGCTTATCATAAGAGACCGTTTTGGCCTGTCCTTTGCCTCAAAAGGATTGGGCTACCTTGCTGCATACTTTTAGTTACTATCGTTACTTGCTCGTTACAAATTATCTTGCTATCAAACTACTCGCTACTTACAGTTTCAGCACTTGCAGACATTTCCTTGCTAAAAACTACTTGTCATTTCCTTCTGCTCCTTGTTGGGTTTGACACTCTTACTTATCGAAAAGAGCTACAATTGATCCCCTATACTTGTGGGTCATCAGTTCACTTGAGATATGTTTTGGCACTCAACTCGCGGATTCCCGAGGTGACATTGGGGTAATCTATGCATAGGGGTTGATGCATGTTCTCGTCTTTTGTTTCTCCGGTAGAAATCTTGGGGCACTCTTTGAGGTTCTTTGTGTTGGATTGAGTATTATGAATCTGAATTTGCTTTGGTGTTATTTTAGTGTGAACTCTTGATAGATCGATCGGAAAGAGTAACTTCATGTTATTTTAGTACGAACTCTTGATAGATCGATCGGAAAAAATAGCTACAAACAATTTCTTGTTATTTTCTCCGCTAGATAAGAACTTTGGAGTGATTCTTCATCGCACTTTGAGAGATGGTTATATATATGATCCAAGTAGATTTGCATTGTTGAGAGATTGCACTAGCGAAAGTACGGACCCTAGGCCTTGTTTTCAAAGCATTGCAATACCGTTTGTGCTCACTTTTGTTACTTGCTACCTTGCTGTTTTTTATTGTTCCTATTACAAAAATCAATATCTACTATCATTACTACACTCGTATCACCATCTCTTCGGTGAACTAGTGCACCTATACAAATTACCATTGTATTTGGTGTGTTGGGGACAGAAGAGACTTTTTATTATTTAGTTGCAGGGTTGTTTGAGAGAGACTATCTTCATCCTATGCCTCCCACGGATTGATAAACCTTAGGTCATCCACTAGAGGGAAAATTGCTGCTGTCCTACAAAACTCTGCGCTTGGAGGCCCAATACAAGTCTACAAGAACAAGTTGCGTAGTAGACATCAAGCTCTTTTCTGGCGCCGTTGCCGGGGAGGTGAGTGCTTGAAGATATATCTTTTGATCTTGCAATCGAATCTTTTAGTTTCTTGTTTTATCACTAGTTTGGTTTATAAAAGAAAACTACAAAAAATGGAATTGAGGTTGCATCATATTATTCATCTTTATAATGTCTTTCGTGAAAATGATGGAAAGGAAAATTGTGCTCAATTGATAGAAGAAGAATTCAATAGAATGTTTGGTATAAATGATGAGCATGATTGCAATGTTGTTAGTATGAATTCTTTGAATATCCATGATGCTAATGATATGCAAAGCCATAAGCTTGGGGATGCTATGTTTGATGAAGATGATATTTTTAGTCCCCCTAGATTTCATGTGCAAATTTGTTATAATGATTGCATGCCTCCTATTTATGATGATTATAATGATGAAAGTGGATTTGGAGAGGTCATGAATTTATTTAATGATGAATCCACTATTTTGGAAGAGGCTCCAATTGATTATGACAAGAAAGTTCCTATCTATGATGATTATGGTGACGACATGTATGTTATAAATAATAATAATAACCATGAAACTTTTCATCATGATTTTAATTTTCAATCACATGATAGTTATTTTGTTGAGTTTACTCCCACTATTATGAATGAGAATAAATTTGCCTATGTGGAGAGTGAGAAAATTTCTATGCTTGTGGATCATGAAAAGAATGCTTTATGTGATAGCTATATTGTTGAATTCATTCATGATGATACTAAAAATTATCATGAGAGGGGAAGATATGCTCATACATATCTCAATAATATCAAGTTTCCTCTCTATGTGTTGAAAATCTTGAAGTTATCTTTGTTTTGCCTTCCTATGCTAGTTGATTCTTGCTCCCAAAAGTTTTTTGCTCACAAAATCCCTATGCATAGGAAGTGGGTTAGACTTAAATGTGCTAGTCATATGCTTCATGATGCTCCCATTATGTTTCAATTCTTATCTTTTATGTGAGCATCATTGAAATCATCATGCCTAGCTAAAAAGGCATTAAACAAAAGCGCTTGTTGGGAGACAACCGAACATTTTTACCTACTGTTTTTGGGTGTTCAGATGATTAGTCTACTGTAGTAATCATGTTTTATTGCTTTTGTTTCAATGAAGTGCCAAGTAAGACCTTTGGGATGGTCTATGGTGATATTTGATTTGATCTTGCTGAAAAACAGAAACTTTTGCGCCCAGTAAAATAATTTTATTTTTTTACAGAGGCGCGATAAAATCCTGATTCTTTCTGCACAAGATTGATATATAAATTGCCCAGGTTGTCCTAATTTTTCAGAATTTTTGGAGTAGCATAAGTATGGTTGTTGTCCAGATTATTACAGACTGTTCTGTTTTTGACAGATTTTGTTTTCAATGCGTAGTTTGCTTGTTTTCTACTTTCTATGGATTATATTGCTCAATATAAATTGTGGAAATGATATGCTATAGTAGGAATTGTGTGGAAACAATTCTGAATCTTGTCTTTGACAGGACCAAGGTGAAATGGTTTGCTCTTTATCATACTAACATATCTCACGAAGTTCCGTTAAGTTTTGTGTGATTGAAGTTTTCAAGTTTTGGGTGAGATGTCGATATGAGGAGAATAAGAAGTGACAAGACCCTAAGCTTGGGGATGTCCAAGGCACCCCAAGGTAATATTCAAGGAATATCCAAGCAACTAAGCTTGGGGATGCCCCGGAAGGCATCCCCTCTTTCGTCTCCAACATTATCGGTAACTCACTTGGAGCTATATTTTCATTCATCACATGATATTTGTTTTGATTGGAGCATCATTTTATTTTGTTAGGATTTGATTTCTGTTATTTAGAATAATTTTTTGCATCTTTCTTTTCAATAAAAATGGCAAGGATAGCCTTTACCATGCTTATTTTGCAAGTCTACATGTTGCTGTTTGAAAACAGAAAGTTTATTATTGTTGCAAAAATTCCCGAGAAAAGTCAGAATGTGATAAAATGTTGAAACTTTTTGCACAATAAGCTCTGATAAAGTATCTACGGTGTGGTAAATTTTCATAATTTTTGGAGTTAAAGAAGTATTGATACTCTTGCATCCTTTACAGACTGTCCTGTTTAGACAGATTGCTGTTATGTTTGCACTGTTTGCATATGTTTGCTTGTTTAATGATTCTATTTGAGGATAGGACTATTAAATATGCAGAGGCATTTAGTGTGCAATGTTAAATAATAATTTTAGTGATTTTGCTATAGTAGAGAATGATAAGGTTTTTGCATTGGTTTATACTAACTTATCTCACAAGTAGTTGTTGAGTTTTGTGTGGATGAAGTTTTAAGATTTAGGGAAACCGTGATATGAAAGGAATTAACGAGACACAAAAGCTCAAGCTTGGGGATGCCCAAGGCATCCCAAGATAATATTTCAAGAAGTCTCAAGCATCTAAGCTTGGGGATGCCCCGGTAGGCTTCCCACCTTTCTTCATCAACAATTATCGCTTACTAGCGGTTAAGCCTAAGTTTTTGCTTCTTCACATGATGTGTGCTATTCTTGGAATGTCATTTTATTTTGTTTTGCTTGTTGTTTTAATAAATACTTAGATCTGAAAGTTTTAAATAAGAGAGAGTCCACAATAGCTACCTATTTACTTAACTACTCATTGATCTTCACTTATATCTTTTTGGAGTAGCTTGTCATTTGCTCTTGTGCTTCACTTATATCCTATGAGTAAATTGTTGAATAAATTGAATGTCATGAAGTTGAAATCATATCATGACTAGTGGTAGCTTCCACATTGGGTTTAGAAAATGAAACCTTTTGAGGCTTGACAATCACAATATTGGTCATACAAGCATTCACGAATAATTAGTATAAGGAAATGAAATTTCACATGCAAATACACTATCCTAGAAAATCTTTTGTGATTGTGAGCCCCCATCAAAATATTATATGCCAAAATTGTTGACGTTGGACAAGGAAGACAACGTAATGATTTATGTTTATTCATATTCACATAGAAGTCATATTGTCATAGATCCTTCAATATGTGGTGCTTGCCCCCCATCTTTGCTAGCCAAAAATTCGCACCAAGTAGAGATCCTACTTGTGCATCCAAAAACCCTTAAACCCAAATCTTATTTTCAAGAGTCCACCATACCTACCTAAGGATTGAGCAAGATCCTTCAAGTAATTTGTCGTCGGTGCAATAAGGCAATAAAAATTGGCTTCTAAAAGTGTTAGATAATTTAGTGTAAGAGAAAATTGAGCGTTCTACGAACTTGTGATGGAAAAGCAATAAAAGCGAAGACTGCATAATAAAGGTTGCTATCATAAGGGGAAATATAAGGTTGAACGTTCTCTTTGCACTAAGGGATTGAACATACAAACAAATAAGCGCTGGCAACCTCTGCTTCCCTCTGTGAAGGGCCTATCTTTTAATTTTCAGTATTTATTTTTATGCCAAGAGTCAAAACATTCTCTCTATTCCTTTTTATTTTTCTCTTTGGCAAGCATCATGTGGTGAGGAAAGATCTAGGCACATATGTCCAGTTGAATATGGGTAAGCATGAGTTATTATTGTTGACATCACCCTTGAGGTGAACTACATTGGGAGGCAAAAACAATAAGCCCCTATCTTTCTATGTGTCCCGGTAGAAACATTTTGCTTCATGTGTATGCGGTGAGTGTTAGCAATCATAGAAGACTATATGATGATTGAGTATGTGGAGCATCTTACTTAAACTCTGTTGAATAAGTTGAATTGCAATTGCTTGGTGACTAAGAACGTAGGTTGTTGAGTTTCGAGAGAATTCATTGTTTGAACCTTACATGTGAATTGGTTGCTACTATAACATGAGAAGTTTTATGAAGAAAGAATTGCTTTTATGATGCTAGGAAAAGTGATTGAAATTATCATTGGTCAAACTTATGCACTTTGCTAGCATTCACACTTCATAAATTATTTCTTTTATCATTTACCTACTCGAGGACGAGTAGGAATTAAGCTTGGGGATGTTGATACGTCTCCAACGTATCTTTAATTTATGAAGTATTCATGCTATTATCATTCTTGGATGTTTTACAATCATTTTATAGCAACTTTATATCATTTTTTGGGACTAACCTATTGACCCAGTGCCCAGTGCCAGTTGCTGTTTTTTGCTTGTTTTTTACATCGCAGAAATGAAAGTTCTCCAAATGAACTGAAACTTTTTGACGATTTTTTTTGGAACAAAAGAGACCCCTGAAGCTTCGTGGAAGGACCAGAAGGTGAAGGAGTAGGGCAGAAGACACCGGGGCGCGCCTGGTGAGCCCGGCTTGCCCCGGTGGGTTCTGCTCACCTCGAGGCCCATCTTAGTATGAAACCAACGCCAAAAAAATCCTATAAATAGAGAAACCATTAGAAGTAACCATAGAACAGAATTTCCGCCACCACAAGCCTCTGTAGCCATGAAAAACCAATCTAGACCCAGTTCCGGCACATTACCAGAAGGGGAAATCATCACCGGTGGCCATGTTCATCATCCCGGCGACCACCATGATGAGGAGAGAGTAGTCCACCCTCGGGGCTAAGGGTTTGTACGAGTAGCTATGTGTTTAATCTCTCTCTCTCTCTCTCTCTCTCGTGTTCTTGAGATGGCACGATCTTGATGTATTGCGGGATTTGTTAATATAGTTGGATCATATGGTGTTTTCCCTCTCTATCTTGTTGTGATGAATTGAGTTTTCCCTTTGAGATTTTGTTTTATCGGATTGAATACTTTTATGGAATTGAGAGCACTTGATATATGTCTTGCATATGAATACCCGTAGTGACAATGGGGTATTATATTGATTCACTTGAGATATGCTTTGGCACTCAACTCGCGGATTCTCGAGGTGACATTGGGGTAATCTATGCATAGGGGTTGATGCACGTTCTCGTCTTTTGTTTCTCCGGTAGAAATCATGGGGCACTCTTTGAGGTTCTTTGTGTTGGATTGAGTATTATGAATCTGAATTTGCTTTGGTGTTATTTTAGTATGAACTCTTGATAGATCGACCGGAAAGAATAACTTCGTGTTATTTTAGTACGAACTCTTGATAGATCGATCGGAAAAAATAGCTACAAACAATTTCTTCTTATGTTGTGCGCTAGATAAGAACTTTGGAGTGATTCTTCATCGCACTTTGAGGGATGGTTATATATATATGATCCAATTAGATTAGCATTGTTGAGAGATTGCACTAGCGAAAGTACTGACCCTAGGCCTTGAATTGCAATACTGTTTGTGCTCACTTTTGTTACTTGCTACCTTGCTATTTTTTATTGTTCCTATTACAAAAATCAATATCTACTATCATTACTACACTTGTATCACGATCTCTTTGCCAAACTAGTGCACCTATACAAATTACCATTGTATTTGGTGTGTTGGGGACACAAGAGACTTTTTATTATTTGCTTGCAGGGTTGTTTGAGAGAGACCATCTTCATCCTACGCCTCCCATGGATTGATAAACCTTAGGTCATCCACTTGAGGAAAATTGCTACTGTCCTACAAAACTATGCGCTTGGAGGCCCAACACAAGTCTACAAGAACAAGTTGCGTAGTAGACATCATTGTTGTTGTTATGACTTTGCTATGCTTAATGCTTGACACTTTGGGCCCAGGTGCCATGAATTCAGATCTGAACCGTTTATGTTATCACCATTATATCTATGTTCTAGATCCAATCTTGCAAGTCATACTCACCTATTACGTGTTATGATCCTTAAACCCTGTAGTGACAATATGCGGGATACTTTCCAGTGATGACCGTAATTTGAGGAGTTCATGTATTCACTATGTGCTAATTCTTTGTTCCGGTACTCTATTAAAAGGAGGCCTTAATATCCCTTAGTTTCCTTATGGACCCCGCTGCCACGGGAGGGTAGGACAAAAGATGTCATACAAGTTCTTTTCATAAGCGCGTATGACTATTTACGAAATGCATGCCTACATTATATTTATGAACTGGAGCTAGTCTCGTATCGCCCTAGGTTGTAACTGTCACATGATGAATATCATCCAACAAATTGCCGATCCAATGCCTATGATTTTCCTACATATTGATCTTGCTAAGTTACTACTGCTGCTGTTACTATTGTCACTGCTACAAAACTATTACTACCACTGTTACCATTACAGTTGCTGCTACCACTGCTATCAAAGCTATCATGTTATATGTAATGATCACTTTGCTGCAGATAATTAATCTCCAGGTGTGATTGAATTGACAACTTAGTTGCTAATACTTGCAAATATTCTTTGGCTCCTGTTGGGGATATGACTATTAGGTATGACCCGCCCAGGAGGGGCCGGGTCATCCCTATGGCGGTTCATCTCAATGAAGCCCAAGAGTATATTAAGATGGCGGTTCATAGACATGCTTGTTAGAGGGCCCAAACCCGAAGGCGGCTTAAGGCCCACAAGTATAAACCGCCATGTATATGTAAACTTGTATTGTAAGGCATGTAAGATAATTCACCGAGCCGGACACGTTGTATGAGTCGGCCGGGACTCTGTAGGCTGCAGGGCGTCAACCCGTGTATATAAGGGGACGACCCGGCAGCGGCTTAGGGCAAGAAACAACAAGTCGAGAGCTAGGCAAAGTGTATTCGCTCCCTGGTCATCGAAACCCTAGCAACACCACCTCAAACTGGATTTGGCCTTTACCTTCACCGCAAGGGGCTGAACCAGTATGAACTCCTCGTGTCCTTTGTCCCGTTTAACCCCTTTAAGCTAACCTCGTCGCAATGGCTCCGCAACTAAGTCCTTCCATGAGGACATCTGCCGTGACACTTCCACGACAGTTGGCGCTCACCATGGGGCTAGCGCACGGTGGTTTTGAGTTCTTAAAGGGCTACTTTGAAGGGATCAAAGGATACGCCGTGGGCCGGATGAACAAGAGTCATCGCGGCAAGCTCTACATCGACGACGCAGGCTGGGGCCCCGAGGCCGGCTCAATTGAGTACGGGTACTGGGTCCCCTTCAGCGGAATCCACGTCTTCATCGGCAAGATCGGCGAACCGGGCCCTGAGCCAGACATCTGCACCGACATCATTGAGACGGCTCAGCGTGCGCGACCCGCCCAGGTTCAACCCGCCGTGAAGCGTGCCTTTGTTGGATGTATCCATGGGGCTAAATTGGAGGGCTCTATGTCTGGGGGTGAGACGGCCATCTACTCTGATGGTGAGTCGTCCATAGGCGAAATTGCTTCTATGTATCAATTGCAAGACGGACGGCTTGGGGGCTGTTCCGATGGCGACGGTATTGTGGACCCCCTTGAGCCGCCGAACAAGGTGGCGATCTTCATGGCTGGCACCCAGCCGGTTCTCGGTTCAATATCCGCCGTGGCCATGACCTCCAGTGCGGCGGCGGTAACAGCGGCTGGTGTTGGCGGGTCAGTTCGCCCGCTGGCTCAAGTTTTAACAGATCTGTTGGACGATCTGGCAACCCTGATGGGAGTGGAGGTAATCGCAGACAACCAGGAACAGCATAAGGTGGAAGTGGCTAAACTGCGTGACGAGATAACGCAAGCTAAGGCGGAATTGGCAGCGAAAAACGCTAGGATGGCTGCAGAGCGGGCCGTTTTAAACGCCCAGGCACAGCGGATTCAAGCAGATTCATACCGGCTTATGGTGGATCAGAATGCTTCAAATGAGGTCTTGAGGAGAAAGTGCCAGAGTCGTTTTCCCTTGATTTATGAGTCAAGGAACCTCTTCAACACACCCGGAGCGGGGGCCAGTAACCCGCCGGTGATAAACCCGACGGTTGAAGCGCCGGGGGGTGGAGCGTCAGGTCAACCATGCATAGCAGGCTCTCCACATATGAATAATACCCCACCTCAGCACGTAGTGACGCCACCGGGTCATTACTCTACCCCTCTGGATAACATGATTGCTGCAGCTACACGATTGGCGGCTCTGCCAGTCGAGGGTGAAACTCCCGTGGCGGTTGAAACCCGAAGGGCTAGGGAGCTTCTTCAAACGGCTTTGGTGCAGCAGCAGGCTTATTCCTATAGTCGTGACCAGATTCATGCAACCCCTCGTCCGAGCCGGAGCTACAGTGGGCACATTGACTCGCTAGCAGTCTCGAGTACCGAACGACGTCGTGGTCATGACCCGGCGCGCCGGGAGGCCGAGCTGGCGGCTCAGCCAGCGATTCATCAGCACGCGCCGGCTTACCCGACGGTTTCAGTTGAGGTGGGTGTAACTTCTAGAGCTTTCGGTGTGCCATGTCTAACGACGGCTCTACGGAACGAGCGCTTGCCGAAGGAGTTCAAAGGCCCTCTCAAGGTGCCCAATTACACAGCAGATCAGCCCCCTGAGGGTTGGGTTGAGAGTTATGAGATGGCTATGGAGATGCTGGATGTTAGTGAAGCTGCATACGCTAAGTATTTCACCATGATGCTGGAGGGGGCGGCTCGTACCTGGTTGAAGGGGCTGCCGACTAATTCCATCGGGTCATGGGCGGAGCTGAAGGCCCGGTTCATCCAAAATTTCAAAGATACATGCAAGCAGCCCATGTCGATTGTGGATTTGGTTTCTTGTGTTCAAGCAGAGGGCGAGTCAACAACCAGCTGGGTACGCTGGGTCTCGACTATCATACATTCTTCAGAGAACATAAACGTCGGTTCAGCGATTCTGATGTCGGAGAAAAAATGCCATTTTACTCCGCTCAAGCAGAAGCTTGGACGGCTCAAGCGTCATTGCGATGACATGGGTACTCTAATGGCGGCTCTTGTTAAGTATGCCGACTCTGATGGTACCAAGGACCTCGACTCTGAGGATGAAAGATCGGGAAAGGGAAAGAAGAGTAGCGGCATGAAGGGACAACAACACAATCCTACCAATCAGGGCGGCAACGGTAAGCGCAAGACTGACGAATTTGTGGCTAACACCGGTGCGCGCAATTATAACCAGCGTCTTCACCACTAGCAGTTGAATAGTGGACAGTACCACGTCTTCACGACTAGCTTATGTAAGCGGGATCGGAAGCTTGATAAGAGGGCAGCCAATGCTGTTGAGACGGCAGTGCCGCGCTACTTGCGGTGTCAGAGCAGCCTATAGTGTGGAGTCGTGAGGATCACCCGCCTCGGGTTGATAATCCGGGTCAGCTGGCTCTTGTGGTGGCACCTCAGGTTGGGGGCTATAAGTTTACTAAGGTGCTCATGGATGGAGGTAGCAGCATTACCATCCTTTATTATGAGACATTCCGTCGCGTGGGACTGACAGATAAGAATCTTAAGGCGTCAAACACTGTCTTCCATGGTGTGGTGCTGGGTAAGTCAGCCTACCCGGTAGGTAAGATATCTTTGGAAGTTGCCTTTGGAGATGAGCATGATTCCAGGTCTGAAATTTTAACCTTCGAAGTGGTCAAGATCAAGAGCCCTTATCATGCTCTGTTTGGGCGGCCGGCTTATGCTAAGTTCATGGCGAGGCCTTGTTATGTTTACTTGCAGCTTAAGATGTCGGGTTACAAGGGCACCATCACAGTGCATGGGAGTCGCAAGGTGGCCTTGGAGTGTGAGGAAGGTGATGTGGCTTATGCTGAATCGGTTTGTGCAGCGGAGGAGTTGAAATTTTTTTTGACCTGGGAGGAGTTGAAATTTTACAAGGATAATGTTGACCCGGCAGACATGACGTCCTTGAAAAAGCCAACCACAGAGCATGACCCATCACTCAAGTTTAAGTCGGCGGATGACACCAAAATGGTTGACTTCGTCCCTGGTGATTCATCGAAGCAGTTCAGTATCAGTGTTGATCTGGATCCAAAATAGGAAAGCGCGCTCATCGAGTTCATCCGTGAGAACCGGGACATCTTTGCATGGAAGCCTTCAGACATGCTGGGTGTACCGAGGGAACTCGCTAAGCACACTCTTAATATTGATCCAAAATTTAAGCCGGTCAAGCAATTTCTTCACCGATTTAATGAGGAGAGGCAGAAGGCCATCGGTGAGGAAGTGGCCCGGCTCTTGGCGGCCGGGTTTATCATTGAAGTTTTCCATCTTGAGTGGTTGGCTAACCCGGTGCTGGTACTCAAGAAGTACGACACTTGGCGCATGTGTGTGGATTACATGGACTTAAATAAAGCTTGTCCGGCTGATCCGTTTGCTCCCCCCCGTATTGATCAAATCATTGATGCTACGACGGGTTGTGAGCATTTGAGTTTTTTGGATGCTTATTCTGGTTATCATCAGATCAAGATGGCAGTTAAGAACCAGGAGAAGACAACTTTCATTACTCCGTTTGGAGCCTTCTGCTATGTGTCTATGCCTTTTGGGGTCAAGAGTGCCCAGGCGACTTATCAGCGGTGTGTGCAAGATTGCCTTCACAATCAGATTGGGCGCAATGTTCATGCTTATGTAGATGACATTGTGGTGAAATCAAGAGAGAAGGAGACCCTGATTGATGATTTGAAGAAGACGTTTGACAATCTCCGGGTCTACAAGATGATGCTTAACCCAGCTAAGTGTGTCTTTGGCGTACCAGCAGGCAAGCTCTTGGGTTTTCTGGTTTCCAACAGAGGGATTGAAGCTAACCTAAAGAAGATCAAGGCTATTACTTCGCTGGCTAAGCCGGCGTGTGTTAATGATGTTCAGCGTCTGGCGGGTCGTATTGCGGCTTTGAGTCGGTTCATAAGCCGGCTGGGAGAGAAGGCTATCCCCTTTATCAGATGATGAAGAAGACGGGTCACTTTGTTTTGAGTGATGCTGCTAATCAAGCGTTTGAGGATCTGAAGAAACAGTTGGCTGGGCCGCCCGTGCTTGCTGCCCCTATTGATAAAGAGCCTCTGTTGTTATATGTGGCTGCTAATAGCCGGGCCGTCAGTGTAGCCATCGTGGTGGAAAGGAAAGATGCAGGCAAGGAGTACCCGGTTCAACGGCCAGTTTATTACATTAGTGAGGTGCTTATCGAGTCCAAACAGAGGTACCCACACTGGCAGAAGCTTGTGTATGGGGTTTTCATGGCAAGCCAGAAGCTTAAGCAATATTTTCAGGGTCATCCCATCACTGTGGTTAGTTCTGCTCCTTTAGGAGACATCATCCAAAACAGGGAAGCCACAGGCCGGGTTGCTAAATGGGCCATTGAGCTTGGTCCTCACAGATTAAAATATGTGCCACGTACGGCCATCAAGTCCCAAGCACTTGTGGATTTCATCAATGATTGGACAAAGTTATAGGCACCTGAGGAAAAGCCGGATAACACATATTGGACTATTCACTTTGATGGATCCAGACAGTTGGAGGGCTCGGGGGCTGGAGTTGTTTTGACTTCCCCACGAGGTGACAATTTTTCTTATGTTCTCCGGCTAATGTTCCCCTGTACTAACAATGCAGCTGAGTATGAGGCCTTGCTCCATGGTCTTCGGATGGCTAAGGAGATGAACTTAAGCCGGGTGAGGTGCTTTGGCGATTCAGATCTGGTGGCTCAGCACGTTTCTGGTACTTGGGATTCTAAAGATCCACTCATGGCGGCTTATCGTCGATAGGTTGATGCTATTGCGGGTCACTTCAAGGGTTATCAAGTTGAGCATATTGATCGCAGGAAGAACGAGGTGGCTGATACTTTAAGCCGGCTAGGGTCTCAGCGTAAGCTGGTGCCACCTAACACGTTCCTGGATATTTTGCTTAACCCTTCTGTCAAATTGCCTACAGAGGAAGATCTTGCTGTCCCTGACCCGGAAGCGCAATTGGTGGCGGCTCTACACGCCATTCCTGATTGGACAGTTCCGTATTTGGCTTACATGACCCAGGGTGAGTTTTCGAAGGATGAAATCTTGGCCAGACAGATAACCCGGCGGTCTAAGTCAATGACAATTGTCAATGGGGAGTTGCACCATTGCAGTGTCACAGGGGCGTTTCAGCGTTGCGTCTCTCCTGAAGAAGGCCGTGAGATTCTACGGGAGATTCATGAAGGAGATTGTGGTCATCATGCCGGCTCTAAATCTCTTGTAGCCAAGGCTTTTCGTCACGGTTTCTATTGGTTGACGGCTCATGCTGATGCCGAGGACTTGGTCAGTAAATGTGATGGTTGTCAGAAGTTTTCACGACGAGCTCATGTTCCGGCTCAAGAGTTGAGGATGATTCCAATCACTTGGCCATTTGCAACTTGGGGGCTTGATATGGTTGGGCCTTTCAAGAGGTCCAAGGATAAGAAGACCCACCTTTTGGTGGCGGTTGACAAGTTCACTAAGTGGGTTGAAGCAGAGCCGGTCAGTAAGTGTGAAGCGGCAACGGCGGTTCAATTCATCAAGAAGGTGATCTTCCGCTTTGGCTTTCCACACAACATTATAATAGATAATGGCACTAATCTTTCTAAAGGTGCTATGAGAGAATTCTGTCAAATAGAGCATATTCGGCTTGACGTCTCTTCTGTGGCTCACCCCCAGTCTAATGGTCAAGCGAAACGAGCTAATCAGGAAATTCTGCGAGGTATCAAGCCCCGGCTTATGGTTCCTCTGCAGAGAACGCCGGGTTGTTGGGTAGAAGAATTACCCTCAGTATTATGGAGTATCAATACAACCCCCAATAGATCAACGTGTTACACACCTTTCTTCATGGTTTATGGAGCAGAGGCAGTTCTCCCTAGTGACATCCGTCACGATTCACCCCGGGTGGCGGCTTACATTGAAGCTGACAATGAAAAGGCACGACAAGATGCACTTGACCTATTAGATGAGGAGCGTGACCTCGCGGCAGCTCGTTCAGCAATTTACCACCAAGATCTACGTCGTTATCACAGCCGCCGGGTCAAAACCAGAACCTTTCAAGAAGGCGACTTAGTGCTCCAGCTCATCCAGGATCAAACAGACATGCATAAGCTCTCGCCGCCCTGGGAAGGACCTTTTGTGGTCAGCAAGAATCTGCATAACGGGTCATATTATCTTATCGACATTCGAGAACACAAGGATTCACGTAAGTCGAAGGAGGAGACCCATCGGCCATGGAATATTGCTCATCTTCAGCCCTACTATACTTGAGCCACCGGCTCTCATGATGTACATAGTTTGATGATGTATATATTATAAACAGTATAATAAAGCCGGCATCCCTGATAATTCAGGGGCTCTGTCGTTTCACTTCCTTAAAGCTGAGTCTTTATCATCATCTTACATATTCATTTAAGAGGCTTGATGCCCAACTTCAGGGACCAAAGAGGGTTAGATGCATGGCACAACTCAAACATAGGTCCCTGATGAGTCCGGCTTATCTTATTATGGTCACTTGGGGGCTTCCTGCTCATCGAGCATAGCTGTCGGTACCCTCTTGTTCGGCGCAATGCCAAAACTTATATGGTCACTTGGGGGCTTCCTGCTCATCGAGCATAGCTGTCGGTACCCTCTTGATCGGCTCAACGACACACTTGTCAGTATGTCACTTGGGGGCTTCCTGTTCAAACATAGGCGTATTCGACTAAAGAGAACATAGCCTTACTACCCTCTTGACCAGGTTTGTCCAAACATAGGCGTATTCGACCAAAGAGGACATAACCTTTTCGAGTTATCGTACCTGTAGCCAGCCGCTTCAACTCCTTCGGGTAATCTCGATTGACCCGTCGAACTATTAAACGATCAATCTTACGGCGTATTCGACCAAGATCTGAGCTCGTTAAGGTTCAAGCGGCGGCTTGTCATGCGAGAGCGCGGTTTACGGATAGTTAGGATAGATCCAGGCTTCATAAGCCGCCTTCCTTGAAACTTGGATAGATCGGCCCGTGATGTATGCTGTTACTATGGCCCCGTGTACTCCTGATAAGTCTTTGAGCAAGACCAGCCTTTATCTAGGGTTCAAATGTCGATTGGGCGCACTGTGAGTCAGGCTCACGGAACGCACGAACAATCCAGTGGCTCCGGCTAGTTTCATTGAAGAAGACACTTTGGCTTGGTAGCCCACAAAAGCCTCGAATTTTTTCTGATTTTTCATTTGAAGATTTCTTCTTTGACTTCTGGTTTTTTACAAGTCAGGTCCAGTTGCCCTATTTATGGCTCAGATTTGAAAGCATCTTCTGGGTCTCTATAACCCGCCAGGATAGCAGACTCTAAGTCGCCAGAGTATCATACTCTTATGTTTACAATTACGGCTCTACCGCCTCTAACTGCATAAGGTTGCTCAACCGGCAGTCTAAGCATACACCCATAGGTATGATATTTTATGATTATACATTACGGTCAGACTAGCCCTGGTTATGGACTATTTGTCCCCAGTGGCTTCAATTGGATATCATGACCCGCCCGACGGTAAGCCGCCAGGGCGCTTGTATTTTCTTTGTGTGCAGGATAATAATTATTCAGATCTGCATAAATCAAAGTCTATCATACCCATAATGGTTTTTTAAAAGCCGGCAAATCAGCAGTATTAAGCAAAAAGCAGAAACGTGCACGATGGCATGGCAAATTCAGGTTTTTACTACCCTATTACATGGCTCCATGAGCCGAATGAGATCAAGTGGTTTTCAAAAAGATCAGGTATCTAAACCGCCCGGCGGTTCAATCTTCCTGGCCTTGCTGACTGGAGGCTTCTGCGTTATCCCTTGCCGGTTCTTTGTCTTCTTACGCCGGCTAAAAATTTGGTGATGACCAATCAATGCCAGATAAAGCTTGAGATTTAGCTTCGTCATCTATAAGATCAGACGGCTCAACTTCAAGGGCAAAAGTGTGCTTACGGATTGGGGGGATTAAATCCATCACTCTATAAGCCGGGGTCGGTGTCGGTGTCAAAACCGGCGGATCTCGGGTAGGGGGTCCCAAACTGTGCGTCTAAGGTTGATGGTTGCAGGAGACGGGGGACACGATGTTTACCCAGGTTCGGGCCCCCTCTATGGAGGTAATACCCTACTTCCTGCTTGATTGATCTTGATGAATATGAGTGTTACAAGAGTTGATCTACCACGAGATCGTAATGGCTAAACCCTAGAGGCCTAGCATGTATGACTAAGGTAATGAATATGTCCTATCCGGACTACGCCCTCCGGTTTATATAAACACCGGAGGGATCTAGGGTTACATAGAGTCGGTTACATAAGAAGGAATCTTCATAGTTGATCGCCAAGCTTGCCTTCCACGCCAAGAAGAGTCCTATCCGGACACGGGTACAGTCTTCGGTCTTCATGTCTTCACAGCCCACCAGTCCGGCCCATGGATAACAGGCCGGATGCCCGAGAACCCCTTAGTCCAGGACTCCCTCAGTAGCCCCTGAACCTGGCTTCAATGACGAGGAGTCCGGCGCGCAGATTGTCTTCGGCATTGCAAGGCGGGTTCCCCTTTCCGAACTCCAAGATAGTCTTCGAACGCGGTGATAGTATCTGGACATGTAACACATATCACACACAACCGCAGAGAGAACATAATACTTGCACAATTCCAATCCGCCGGCAGCTTTTTACAACATGACATTACGTCAGCCCGGTCATAATTTCGGACCGCTTTGTGTCCACCGTTCCACGTTTCGAGACGCGGTTGCCATTGGCACGTCTTGTCAAAGCAGAGATCGTGTCCCTTTATTGCGGGATTCTCATCAATGCGGGCACGGGTAACCCAACCATGCCGTTTATACAGCCTTGGGAATAGGCGAGTTTTTAGGACGAGTGGGGAGGTGCTTGATATTCGCGGCCTTTATAAGGGGATGAGGATTCTCTTCCTTCACCCACATCCTTTCTCTCCTCCAGTTGTTCCGTCCTTGGGCTCCAGCGCCCAAGCTTCAGCTTTCCCTCGTTCGACAAAGCACTCCAAACATGTCCGGATCTGGAGCTGGAGGTAAATGGATGGCCTCCTCCGTCAAGAAGAAGGACATCACGGAGCTCCGGGAGGCCGGATATTTAGCCAAGGAGATTGCTCACCGAATCCCGGCAAAAGGGCAAATCGTCCCTACTCCCGAGCACCGTGAGAGGGTTGTGTTTCTCACACACTTTGTCCGTGGGCTGGGATTCCCTCTCCACCTGTTTGTCCGCGGATTGATGTTTTACTATGGGCTGGACTTCCACAATCTGGCCCCCAATTTTATCCTCAATATCTTGGCATTTATTGTTGTGTGTGAGGCCTTTCTCCGCATCCCACCTCACTTCGGCCTATGGCTGAAGACCTTCAATGTGAAACCGAAGGTGGTGAGCGGTCAACAAGCAGAGTGCAGAGGCGCCATGGTGGGCAAGATACCCAATGGCACCTGGCCCGAAGGCTCCTTTGCGGAGACGGTGAAGGGATGGCAATCGGGGTGGTTTTACATCACCGAGCCGCGTGACACCAACTGGGTGGCGGCCCCTGAATTCCGATCCGGAGTTCCGATGCGGCTCACTTCTTGGCAAGAGAAGGGCCTGACTTGGGGATCTTCGAACGAGATAACTGGGCTCCAGACATGCGTCCAGAACATGATAACCAAGAAGATCAAACTTGTCAATGTGATCCAGGTTATGCTCATTCGCCGGATCCTTCCGTGCCAACGCCGAACTTGCTATCTGTAGGAATACGATCCAGCCAAGCACCAGACGCTACTAGAGCTCCTCGGCGCGACGCACGAAGATATCTGGAAAGTGCTCTTCAAGGCTGGCGAGACGCCACCGCCCACGACCGAAGATCGCGGGCTTAGCTTAAAACGCCAGGCCAATTCGGTAAGTCTTTTAATGTTTTCAAGGTATATCCTTCACTAGCATATTTTGAGGATGGATCCTAAGCTTTCCCATCCACTTTGCGAGGCCTGGATCGAGGTAGCGGGGTGGGTTATCTATCTAGCTCCACTTCCAGAGGACCAAGAATTCCCACTTCTGACGAAGATGTTGTTTCCGGCGCCCTATGACGTGGCGGAGAAGAAGGCCAAGAAAGCGTCCAAGGGGACCAGGAGTGGCCTTTGCCGAAAGGGAGCTTTGGACGTGTTGTCCGAAGACGAGACTCACTCTTCGTCCGCTGAAGATGACAACAAAGAGGAGGAAGAAGAAGATGACTCCCCACCTTAGGCGGGGAGGAAGAAAAGGGTGACGTCTAAGAACCTGGAGGCAAAGGCGCCCAAGAGGGGAAAAGGCTCCCCCGCGGATAACTCCGCGTGGGATGTTGACAGCAGTCCGGAGCGGCCTTCCCGGGCCAAGCCTCGAGCCACATCGTAAGCATCAAAAATCTTTGTGCACGCCCGGACGTCCGTCCTTTCTGCCTTGCAATGTTTGAATGGTGTTATTGCAGTCCGGCTCAGGACAGCTCTCCACTATCTTCATCAGAAGGTTTGCTGGACCCAAAGGAGAGGGCCAGCATGTCGCCGCCGCCCGCTTACTCCCCGTCGGCCAAGGGTGATGACGAGGAGGCGTCTCAAAGGGCCTCCTCGGACCGGGGGGAGGCTCCGAAGATTGTCAGTGTGGCACCCCAGGATGACTCCCGGGGCGCCGGATACAAGGGGGAAAAAGCCCCTACGGAAACGGACGATGCGAGCCGAGTTCTACTCGACCCTCAGCCAGATCTATTCCAGAGATCTATACAGCTCCGGAGTCCGGCAAACGGCCCTTCCCGAAAGGAGGGGGTGTGCTATCGGTGTCCTCTGTCCAACCGGAGGCGTTGGATCATCTACTGGAAGCGCTGCAAGGTGCCTCCATTGTGGATGAGCACCGTGCCCATATGGGTACGGTGATTGAAAGGGTTCAGTCCGCCAAAAAATGGGCTGACTGAGGCCTGCGCTAGCCTTCTAGCAGGCTTTGAGGTGAGTGATGTAATTGTAAGAAGAATATCACAGCGTAGACAGTAGCCCCTGATGCTCTGTTCGGTGTCCGGAAAGAAAAAGCCGAACAGAGGATCAAAATTAATTTTCACAGGAGTGTAACATAAGGTGTCTATGTGAATAAGCAGGCCTCGTTGCGGGTTGCTACCGCTCAAACCGCGGAGGTCTCCGGACTGAAGCAGAAACTGAAGCGGGCCGAGGAAGAGCTCGGCCTCATGAAGAAGCAGCTGGAGGATAGCCAAGGTATGCAGTTACCTGCGTGTATTTTGAAGAATGAATTGTGCAAGCTGACTAAAGTGTCATGAACTTTATTAGGGTCCACGACCGAGGTGACGGCCCTCAAGAAGGCGTTAACCGAGGCCGAGGACAAAGCGGCCAAGGAACGCGCCGTGCGCGAGAAGCACGAGGCCCTGGTTAGCAAGGCCCAGCAAGAGGTCCAGGACGCCGTCGAGAAGCTCGAGTCCTTGGAGCGCGATTTTAAGATGCAAGAGTCTGAACTTGCGAAGGCCCGCCAGAGTGCACAGGATGCCCGAGCCGAAGCCCAGGGCGCCCTCCAAGAAATTCAGGCGGCCAAGAAGATTACAGCGGGTAAGCCTTTCGCTATGCAAAGCCAGTGGGCAAAGGAAACATTCCTTGTACTGACCCGAATTTGGGTTTTCCAGGGGCATTCCCGAATCTGCCGCGCAGCATATCAGATGCTGCCGAGTTTTATCGAGCCGAAGAGGGGATGTCTACGGAGAAGTTGTTCTGGTCTCAGTATTTTGGACCAGAACATCCAGTGCCCTTTAGCGACCAGCTGAAACAGCTGGTCGAGCTGCACAGGTCGGCCGAGCTAGCCATGAAGGACCTGATAGTCTGGCTGTGGCCTGCCGAGCCCATACCCAGCAGCTACTTCGGACTTGTGAAGCGGCTCGTGAGTGCCTGCTCACGGCTCGAAGCCGTGAAGCGATCGGTCTGCATTGAAGGTGCACGGATGGCATTTGCCTGCGTCAAGACGCATTGGGCGAAACTAGATGCCAAGAAGCTGGTGACCGAGGGGACGCCTGAGGGCAAGGAGCATCATCGACCCGAGCTATATTTTGATGGTGTCCTGGAGGGGTCCCGCCTTGTGGCAGAGCAATGTTCGAAGGATGTTATATTCCCATGAAAACATTAGTATTATCCTGTCCTGTAATATGGAACAATGATGTTGTGTAATATAATGCTTTGCGATTTAAATTTTACCTCCTGTGTGGCCGTTTGTGAAATCTGAGGGTTGACCAGTCATCGGTTTCTACCCCCACGTAGGTAGTACGGGGGTGTTCGGGATAAATCTAAACACTCTGTACTCCACATTCGGGTCCTTAAAGGAGGTGTTTAGGGCAACAAACAAGGCAATCAGACTATGCGGCCTTTACCGCCCTCACTTAGCCATAGGAGTTTGACGATAAGAAATTCGGTGAAGCCCCTAGTATTCGAAAGACCGAACTAGGGGCGTGATACACGCCTAATCAGGAAAACCGATTCTTCGCATGAAGCAGATAAAATCTCTAACGATTTGGGACCTCTCGAACAGCTGACCAGCTCTCGCTGCATCATGACAGTCAGTTTTCGGCTTTCTCTACTGAGGTGCTCGTCCGGGAGAACAGGGACACAATCGCAGTAGTTCTCCCTTTACTACCCTAGCCGATATAGCGGAACGTAAGGTAGTAAGCACAGGAGCTGGGCAACTCAACTATTGACCAAAGACATGATTCAGAGCCGATGCATATAATGCTATAAGTTTGGGGTGCCGAACTATACTGTAAAAATGTTCAGACTTTTATTGCCATAATGTGGGGCGTGATGGAGCCCCTGGCGTAATAATACGTACCAAAGTGTACGTGTGCAATGAGAAATGAAGGAAAAAAGGAGGAAAATTAAGTAATAAGCTGACAGTACCCTTTATTTGTGATGTGATTAACACGCCGAGGCGTACTTGTACAAGTAATGCGATAAGCGAGTAATGCTATTTGGCATGCCCTGACCAAGGGCGAGCCAGGCATGCAAAACAAGTATGGCAATCGTTAGCAGAGATCACCTGGGGATTTCCTTGTACGCCAAAGCTCCTTGCCTCCTTGGTGTGTTCTACAGGCGGGCCGTCCAATAGACCTCGAAAAGCCCAAAATAAAAAGGGAAAGAAAAGGTGTGCAAATCCCGGAGTCAGTTGAGCCGCACTGTGGGTCGCGAGGTTAGTATGCCTCCGTCAGTACCCATGGGGTTTTGAGTGCGCAATTATGTACGCGCGGTGCGAATGCCAGTCCCTCGTCGGGGCTGGGACGGAGGCCGAATTGCTAATTGTGCTTCTGACAAGCCGAGCTGTCCTGTTGCAGTGTAGTCCGGACCCTCCTAATGACGTCCAAGGGCTCGGCAGCCGGATTATAGTGCTGCTTGAGAAGGCTGCTCTGTACTTCTGCTGCGAGGGCGGCGGTGTGCTCTTCTGTATGGAGAGAGCGCTCTGTATTTCCATTGACTGTTATGACGCCCCGTGAACCGGGCATCTTGAGCTTTAGATAAGCATAGTGTGGCACCGCGTTGAATCTAGCGAACGCGGTTCGTCCGAGCAGTGCGTGGTAGCCGCTGCAGAAGGGGACAATGTCGAAGATTAGCTCTTCGCTTTAGAAGTTATCCGGAGAGCTGAAGACCACCTCCAGCGTGATTGAGCCCGTACAATGGGCCTCTACGCCTGGTATGTCTCCTTTAAAGGTAGTCTTTGTGGGTTTGATTCGTGAGGGATTAATGCCCATCTTCCGCACTGTATCCTGGTAGAGCAGGTTGAGGCTGATACCACTGTCCATTAGGACTCGTGTTAGGTGAAATCCGTCGATGATTGGGTCGAGGACCAGTGCGGCCGAACCGCCGTGGCGGATACTGGTTGGATGATCTCGATGGTCGAAGGTGATCGGGAATGACGACCACGGATTGAATTTGGGGCGACTGGCTCTACCGCGTAGACGTCACTGAGTGCTCGCTTGCGCTCCCTTTTGGGGATTTGTGTAGCATATATCATATTCACTGTTTTGACTCGAGGGGGAAACTTTTTCTGTCCTCCAGTGTTCGGCTGCCGGGTCTCTTCGTCGTCGTCCTTGCTTTGCGATCCCGTTTTCTTGCTTTCTGCATTTGACTTGCTGGCTTGCTTGAAAACCCTGCAATCTCTATTGGTATGATTGGCTTCTTTGTCTGGGGTGCCATGTATCTGGCACGGACGATCAAGTATGCGGTCCAAGCTGGATGGTCCCTCGCTGTTCCTTTTATAAGGCTTCTTCCGCTGGCCGGACTTGGAGCCACTGAATCCGGCGTGAACTGTCGTGTCATCGATGTTGTTGCCATTACTTCGGCGTTTGTGTTTATTGCGACGAAGCTTGTCGGTGCTGTTTTTGGCCTCGGAGGGGCCTGCGTCATTGGCTGTGTTTGTACTACGAGCCAACCAGCTATCTTCACCCGCGCAAAAGCGGGTTATGAGTGCCGCGAGGGCGGCCATGGATTTCGGCTTTTCTTGGCCGAGGTGGCGGGCGAGCCATTCGTCGCGGATGCTGTGTTTGAAGGCCGCTAGGGCTTTGGCATCCGGGCAGTCAACGATCTGGTTCTTTTTGGTTAGGAACCTAGTCCAGAATTTTCTGGCTGATTCTCCAGGTTGTTGAACTATATGACTTAAGTCATCGGCGTCTGGTGGCCGGACATAAGTGCCTTGGAAGTTGTCAAGAAAAGCTTCTTCCAAGTCCTCCCAACTGCCGATGGAATTTTCAGGCAGACTATTTAGCCAGTGTCTAGCTGGCCCTTTTAATTTTAGTGGGAGGTATTTGATGGCGTGGAGGTCATCTCCTCGAGCCATATGTATGTGGAGAATAAAATCTTCGATCCATACTGCGGGATCAGTTGTTCCATCGTATGATTCGATATTGACGGGTTTGAACCCCTCGGGGAATTCGTGATCTAGTACTTCATCTGTGAAGCAGAGAGGGTGTGCGGCACCTCTATATCAGGCCACGTCACGGCGCACCTCCGATGAAGTCCGTCTGTGGTTATCGGCCCGGGCGTGACTAGGTTTGTCACGTCCGAATAGGTAGCCGTCATCCCGAGTCGGAAAGCGTGCTCGCGATCCGTAGATTGATCTGGTGTGTCCTGCTCTACTGTCCAGTTCCTGCCAAGTTCGACAAGCGTGTAAACAGCTTTGAGCTTCACAAGCATGTCTTGATTGAGGTTGCTGCTCCTGGGACCTGGATATATCGTAGATTGGTTAAATGGCGGGTTATATGATCACAACAAAAATTCACTTTTGATGAGTAGTAAGGTGACTCACCAAAGATAGCAGACACCATCTGTGATACACGGCGTTTTAAGCCAGTGAGCTCAGTGGTCACCTCTTGAAGTGCTGCCTCTGCTTTCTCAGCCCGCTGCATTAAAGCAGTCTTTTCTTCAACCCAAGTCTTTTTCTCTGCCTCAAAACTGGTCTTCAGCTTTTCCGACTCAGCCACGCTAAACTGGAACTTTGACTCAGCTTTCCGGGTCTCAGTTTCCTGAGTCGCCAGCCGGGTCTTTGCGTTGTTCAATTGAGACTCCAGTTCAGCAGTAGCAGCCTGTATGAAGTACAGAGTTATCAACATTTATATCAAGGTTACAAGAATATAAGTCCCAAGTCTTTTGCAAGCAACAACACTTGACAATTGGGGGCTAATGTCTGTCAAAGAAAATTTTCAAGGAAACGGCTCTTATAACTAAAGTCCCAAGCACTTTGCAAGCAAGACTACTTGGCACTTGGGGGCTAATGCATATCACTTGTATCTTCTTCATAATGAGCCGGATGTGCTGCAAATAGTCCCAACCGACTCATGGGGGCTATGCAGACTAAGCTCTCTTTTCTTACAAATGATAAATAGGATCGGCTCATTCATGCTGATTAAACTGGCCCTTGGGGACTACGGATGCAAAAGTTAAAACTGCTTAAACATCCGGTTTATATTTAAACCGGACAAGGAGGGATTCTAGGACAGAAGTTTATGGATTCTTCTAAGTCTACAACCTATTCAATCTTATCATAACCAGTAGATTTGGGGGCTGGCAGGATATACATAAATTATTCAAAGCTGGAACTCATACCTCATACTTTTGGTGCATTTGTTTCACCATATCAACTTCAAGATCGCGGCTGGAGTGTACTTGGCTGAGGTAACCAGAGAGGATCTCACTGCTGCTCAGTTGCGCATAATGGGAGATGTCAAACTTCATCTTCCGCCTTTCAATAACCTCTTGCTTGGCAGTATGCTTAGCTAAGGCTATTGGATTTCTTGGCTCTACAAAGCCGGTGCCAGTAATCAACACGTCATCATTATGAGTCTCCGACGGCTTAAGTGAGCTTGATGGTGCAGGATTTGAAGGATTAATAGTAGTGTCATCAACACATAGATCCGGAATTTCAGGCAGAGCGTCAGTGACAGTTTTGTCTGGCTGTTTGTCAGAAGCTTCAGGTGCAGAGATTTGCTATTCCAGCTCAGTAACTTCAAGTGCCGCAGTTGGTTTGGTCACCTTCGCCTTTTTATTAGGCTTTGCTTGTCCACTGCACGGATTATAACAAATCAGTATAGTTACCAGAATATAATGAGGTGCAGAGTAAGAAGTGAATGTCATTACCCAGGGGCAGTCTTAAAAGCCGGCAACTCAGTTTGTGATGAGTCGCCAGAGGAAGAACGGGCAAGCTCCTGGTCAATTGAATCAACGGAGTTAGGAGGAAGACAGATAAGACCCGCCAGCGGGTAAAAAAAGAGTTTAAGTTAAAAAGCACCTCGTTTCGATGTTTCCGAGGAGTAGGGGTGTTCGGTAAGCCGGAGGACAATTCTTCGGCTCCACTGGTCCGGGTCTGACGACGATTCTCGTATTGCTGTTGCTTCAAAAGAAAGTGAGGATCTAAATAAGCCAAGGGGTGTGAAAACCTTACTTTCCGGGTTACTTGTCGAAGTTTCTGTCTTGGCAAAGAGTCTTAGCCGGAGGAAATGATAGTTACCTCTTCTTCAGCTACTTGGCTGGCTCTCGTGTCATCCTGGTAATAGTCAGAGTCAATAAGATGATTGAAAAACGAGCCAAGAGAGTCAAGGGCTACCTCCGACTCAGAGGTGTCAGCCAGATTCAACAGTTCAGAGGCGCTGGTTTTTTTTCCTCTTGGTGGTCTTCTTGGCGGCTTTCCTGGCGGCTTTCTTGGCAGCCCTGGCCTTCTTAGCGGCCTCATGATCATACTCCGTTTTCCAAAAATTAGACTTAGCCTGCAAAGGTTATTAATGGTTGAGTTAGTAAAGTATTTGAATGATGAGGTCAAGATAAGTAAATTCAGAGACTCACATCTGGTGGCGGGTTAAGCTTGCAGAAAGGGGCCAGACTCACTTTAACACAATCTTCCGGATCTTCATTCAGAAGAGACTTAACCATTTCATTTACTGCTTCATCAGTTAATGGTACAGAGCTATGGTGCAGTGAATCCTTCACACCACCAGTGTAAGTACACATTAAGCAGGGCGGCGGCTCAAGGGTATGATCCGCCAAGAAATCCAACACCTGACTAAATCAACGCCAGTTAGCCCATTTCCTAGCAGAGCCTTAACCTTCACAATGGTAGGAGCAATTTTCTTCCGTTCAGCGGCGGTAAGTTTTTCAGGAAGATTGTGCTTCGGATCTAGGCGCTCGACACGGTAACCCGGTAGTGGATTCTCATCAGCCGGAGAAGTATCTTTGCAATAAAACCACATCTGGTTCCAATCTTTTGGGTGACTTGGCAGGCAGGCATAAGGGAAGATGGCATCTCTTCCGCGGTGAATTGATATTCCGCCGAGCTCCAAGCTAGGGCCGTTCGTGAACTCAGTCTGGCGGTTCAAGTAGAAATACTCTCTAAAGATATCAACACTGGGTTCCTCTTGAAGGTATACTTCACAGAAGACTTGAAAGTTGCAGATATTTGACACGGAATTGGGTCGAATGTCTTGAGGATGGAGCTGGAAAAAGTTTAGAATGTCCCGGAAGAATGTAGAGCCGGGCGGCGAGAAGCCCCGGTTCATGTGGTCAGTAAAAATGACTTCGTCATCCTTCGGCTGAGGTTTTTCTTCGCCCGGGTCAGGAGCATGGTAATGCATGACACTCTTTGCGGGCAGGTACCCGACTTTGATAAAATCTTTAAATGTGCCCTCAATGGCGATGGAGGGGACCCAATTGTATTTATAGACAGTCTTTGGCGGCATTGTGAAAGAAAGAAAGCCTAAAGGAAAGGAAAATTTTGCCGGTTCAAGTCAAATTGGTGAAATCACAGGTTAAGCGGTTACAATATACATTCAGAATGGCGGCTTAAGTGAGGACTAATGATATATGAGTAATTGTAAGCCGGACATTTAAGCCGCCATGACATCTACAGGTATTCAAAATCGGACAAAGAGCAAAATTCCACTAAGTGTTGGACAAATAGGTTTCATAGATTAAGGCTATAAAATTGGATCTGCAACTGTTCAGAAAAAGGAAATAAATTCTAAACCTACAGAGGCGGCAGCAGAAAAGCAGAGGTGCCCCAGAGGAGATCTGTCGTGATGAGGATATGCTCTAGTATAAAAACAGGTGCTAAAACTACTGTCGCACAAGATTTATGCGGTTTTTTGGATCTAATCCATGGATCTAAACAAGAATAAAGAAGGGCGGCGACGAACATCGATGAACACTGAAACCCTAATGACAGATCTATGGCGAAGAAAAGGAGGACTTACTGATGCTGATGAAACAGCGGAGAGGCGCCGCGGTGCTCTGGTCCGTTCAGGGGGATGCAGCGGCCGAAGTCGAGGTGGGAGACGAAGGTCGACGGCGGCGGAGCTCGTGCGGGCTGGTGCGACGCGAGGAGGAAGAAGTAGGCGAGAAGGGAAAGGGGGAGAATGAGAGGTGAGTCCATGGTCTTATTTGTAGGGCTGGAAGGACAAACAGTAGGCGCAAGAATCGAGGAGGCAGAAAAAAAGGATAAGCGACGGCGCGGGCACCTTGATTTTCGGAGGGGCAGTAAAGAAAGAGATTTATTAAGATTTGGGTTTTGTGAAGTATTAATCGTAGGTGACGTCACGATGGGTTACCACAATTTCCGGAGATGATGTCATGGCGGGTTACAATATTTTACAGTAATACGAAGAAGGATTTTTCTAAGTGTTGAAGATTGACATGAACAAGTTCAAATCAACCTGGGGCCTAATGTTGGGGATATGACTATTAGGTATGACCCGCCCAGGAGGGGCCGAGTCATCCCTATGGCGGTTCATCTCAATGAATCCCAAGAGTATATTAAGATGGCAGTTCATAGACAGTCTTGTTAGAGGGCCCAAACCCGAATGCGGCTTAAGGCCCATAAGTATAAACCGCCATGTATATGTAAACTTGTATTGTAAGGCATGTAGGATAAGTCACCGAGCCGGACACGTTGTATGAGCTGGCCGGGACTTTGTAGGCCGCAGGGTGTCAACCGTGTATATAAGGGGACGGCCCGGCAGCGGCTTAGGGCAAGAAACAACAAGTCGAGAGCCAGGCAAAGTGTATTCGCTCCCTGGTCATCGAAACCCTAGTAATACCACCTCAAACTGGATTAGGCCTTTACCTTCACAGCAAGGGGCCGAACCAGTATAAACTCCTCGTGTCCTTTGTCCTGTTTAACCCCTTTAAGCTAACCTCGTCGCAATGGCTCCACAACTAAGTCCTTCCATGTGGACATCTGCCGTGACACTTCCATGACAAGTCCCCTTTTGTCGAATCTATAAATTTGGGTTGAATACTCTACCCTCGAAAACTGTTGCGATCCCCTATACTTGTGGGTTATCATTCATCTTTTGATTCTTTGTGCTCCAAGCTCAGAACTATTCTGCCAGAACTTCAAGACAACCGAGTGTTATCTGCATGCATGGTTTGACCATCCCCGCCTTACACCTCACGATCCATTTGTGCTCATGTGTACATATCGCACTCCGGAACGCTACGTGTTATAGACGGTTGCAACACTGGGAAGATCACCTTTTAGCTTGATATTTACTATGAGAGATCACCCTAATAATTGACTACTGCGCAATCAAAGGGTGCAAATAACAAAGGGATAAACATCTCAGGCAATTCATAATAGCATGATATGGTATAGCCCTGGGCGCCGGGAGTCCTCCATGATCGTCTTCAATCTCCAGTTGAAGCGATGTGATGGCCAATATTTCGTTACCGAGGCAATTGTTTCAAAAACATTGCCGTGGCGGCAATCTCAGAAAATGTTGCCATGGCGACCGTTTCAGAAAACGTTGTCGTGACACCGAAATCTGAAATTCTGTCATGGCACAAAATTATAGCACCTCGTCCCGTGCCTGGTACACCTTCTCCTCGTCGGGGTCCTCCATTTACGTTTTGCCACCATCACCTGTAACCGATCTCTACGATATTTACATTAAGGTGGCAATCCCGTGGCTCCAGCCATCATGCCGTGACACGCAGGACACGTAACATTACAACATATAACCATCTCATACATAAACTCCTTATCATGACGAAGGCTATACCACATCATATGCAAACCCTGCAAAACGAAGTTAGACATCCTCTAATCGGTTTTAACAAAAAATTAGTTACGTGGTAAACCAGTTTTAGCAATTAAGACTAGCTACCTATGCAAGCACAACAAGGCGATGCTCTTGATGCTAGATTAAGTTTCGGGGTGTGTGAAAGAGAGACTTAATTAAAAGTCTCATCCCCCACACTAAACTTCGTCAATATGCGTGACCCCTAGAAGATCATCCATCTTTGGCACACTCTTGTGTATGCGATGGTTCACTATTCTCGACTATGATGTAGCCCAAGGAACTGTTAGCAGATCGTCGACAGCCAGAGTTGAACGATTGTCAGAACCTTGTAGCAAAACTACATCACTCCGCCGATGAACTGAACCGAAGCAACACTCGTGGGAAGCGTAGCAAGAACATCAACCCTCACATATCAGATGTGATCTAGATTGCAACCTGCATCTACTCATAAACCAGCTCATGATGCCACTGTTGGGAAACATAGTAGAAAATAAAAAAATCACACCTACGATCACCAAGATCAATATGAAGATGCATAACGGGTTGTGATCAACGATCGTTACCAACTCCGGAGTGCAACGGAAGAAGAAGAGTCGGTGTAGATCGTGCTCAAAGTCCCTTGAATGTTGATGACGATCCCGCGAACCGCCCTCAAACGATCCCTCAAATCAATGACCGAAAGCTTGGCCTCTCTACTTGGTTGCAAGCATACGGTCTTCATGATCCGGCAGCGCTTCACGTCCAGAGCTAATCGTCACCGGAGAATTAGAGGGAGGAGATTAGAACCACACTGGGCTTCTAATTATGAGGATTAGAGGTGGCTAGGGCTAGCTCTAATTAGTCTAGGACCAACTAGAACTAGAACTAGATCAACTAGAAGAGGCACCCAAAACTTGTTATTCAAAAGGGTGGAAAACATCTAGTATATATAGGTTTAGGGGGGAGGAGAGGGCATCCACCAATGGAGGGAAACCCTCCCTTAGTGCACCGGCCTAGGAGGGACTCCAACTCCCACCCCTAGTAGGATTTGCCCCCCCCCCCCAAGGAAAGGGGGCGCCACCTCCACTTGGGCCTTTATGGCCCAAGTCTCATATCCCCTCTTGGCATTTTAAGGCCCATTGATATTTAATTAATATATAAAATACCTTAAACATTTTCAGAGCATTGTATGTATAATTTAACATCTCCGGAAACATTTTCCACCTATATATAATTAATCGGTAATACCTGGTATTACCCGATATTCACCGAAACCCTTCCGGTGACCCCGAAACGCTTCCGGAACCTCTCGAAGCTATTCCGGATATTAATGAAAATATTTCATAAATAAATTCTCATCACTCCCGTTCCACTAACACTTAGCAGATCATGATTACCTTAAGCTTGTGACCCCATAGGTTTGGTAAAGCATAGACATGAATGAAACTCCTTCGTTCAATGACCGACATAGAAGCCGTGGACATCCATATCGGTCCCTATGATTACACGAATGATATTAGAGTGAACCTTTGGTTATCATGTGGCATTCCCTTCACTTCGGGATACTTTACAAAACTCGGTGTGCATCGGTACCCTCCTGGGTCATCACCATGCCCACTATACGTTGCTCCCATTACCGGTTTTGTTCTTCTTTCTCGTTGATGTGTTCCGGCATCACTACAAAAAAATACACTTCCGTGATGATACGTGTTTGTCACAGTAGGTCACGTTTACTATCATGCATGTACATCCATGACGATTTTATGACAGAATCAAGATAGTCATACATGTGCTGTCGTAGAAGTGTTCCATGACATTACCAAAATTACCATCATAGAAGTGTTCATTTCCATGACAATAAATGCCGCGTCATAGAAGTGCTTTCGCCAAGGGTGACCGACACGTGGCATCCACCATAACTGGTCGCCGTTAAGCTATCGGGTCTGGTTTTGGATCCGATAACCCGCTCACAGCCACAACCAATGCCGATTTTCCACGTGTAAAATTCTTATTGGCCGACGGAACCACGTGTCGGCTCCGCGTTGGCACATGTGTCACTCATCCAATGGGCGAGATGCGCCTATGATATGTTGACACGTGGACCGGCCCAAAAGTGGCCCATAAAGATTAAATGGGCCGGCCCAACTAAAGGCCCACAGGATTTTGCGGACCATAATGGGCCGACCCAGCTAAAGGCCCACGAGATTTTGCCGACCATAATGGGCCGGCCCATCTAAAGGCCCACAAGATTTTGAGGACACTAGTGGGCCGGCCCGTTAACAGGCTGCCATGTTTTGGGCCAAATGTGGGCCCATATTTGATTCGGTCCATTAACAGCTTGCCACGTTCCGGGCCTAATAAAGGCCCATGTGAGATCCGGCCCGTTAAAATCCTACCACATTCTGGGCCAAATTACGGCCCAGATCAGATCCGGCCCTTTAAGAGGTTTGGGCTAAATTATGGCCCATCGGCCCCTGAGGAGGGCCAGATCATCCCTATGCCCGAGCCGGGCGGAAGGGTTGTATTTCTCCCCTATTTCCTTAGGGGGCTAGGATTTCCCCTGCATCCCTTTATGCGGGGGCTGATGTTCTTTTATGGACTAGACTTCCATGATCTAGCGCCCAATTCACTCCTCCGCATTTCGACTTTCATCGTTGTCTATGAAGCGCTCCTCCGAGTCTGACCACACTTCGGCTTATGGCTGAAGGTGTTCAATGTGAAGCCCAAAGTGCTTGGTGGCGAGCACGCGGACTGCGGCGGAGCCATGATCAGTAAACTGACGCGGGTCCGGTGGCTGGACGGCCACTTCGTCGACATGGTCAGGATGTGGCAAAGGAGTGGTTTTATATCACTTTGCCGAGGAAGGCCGCCTAGCTGGCCTCATGGACCACCAAGGGCCCGGACTGGGGGTGTGTTATCCATACGAAGGTGTTGTAGAAGCGCGTCGACAACATAATAGAGACTAGCGCGAAGCTGGTTGACGTGGTCACCGTCGGCTCCTCCCTTGCCAAGAGAGGGCCAAGCCTAGGTGGGAGTATGAGCCCGAGGATCCGGCCACCGTGCGACACCTCTACGGCACGACTCCTGACAAGATATGGGGCCAACTATTCCAGCCCCATAAGGAGTGGCCGGCCGAGGGGAAGGACATCGGCCTTGACGCCGCGAACCCCCCGAAGGAGGTGAGTAGGCCTCTTTCCCGAGGTGTGTTTGGATATTCATACCGTGTTTGAATTTGGCCTGACCTTGTATGCGGGTTTTGCAGGGCTGGCTCGCCAAGGCCGAGAAGATCTCTAGCCCGGTGCTGCTGCCAGAGGAGCCCCGATCAGAGCAGCTGGAAAAGCTGCTGGTCATAGTGCCTTATAATGCGCCCATCAAGAAGGGCAAGAAAGAAGCCCCGGAGGCCAGGGAGGGCCTCCGTCGCAGAGCTCGTCTGGGCAACCGGTCCGGAGACACTGCGGCCTCATCCGTACAGGATAGGGGCAAGGATGAGGACAACGAGGAGAGCGCCTCCTCGTGCTCCAAGAAGAGGGCGGCCTCCGAGGACGTCGAGGATGTCCAACCTTCTCCAGCCCCAAAGAGACGATGCCGGCCTAAGCTTGTCCTGTCCGATAGCTCAGACTCCGACAAGGGGTCCAAGGCATCGGAGGAGATCCTGAAGAAGGGGCCCAGGGTCAAGCCCCCAGCCAGCAGGTAAGGCATTGGTATTTTTAGCTATCTTGTTTTTAGTAATTTGTTTTAGTTGAAGGCTAACCCTTCTGAGTTGCAGTCCCCCACGTGAACGCCCCACCGAGCAGACTTAGGAGGGGACGTCTCCGCCCGCCGAACTGGCGGACATTGGGTCTATGGCGCACTCCGCTCCCCCTCTGGTCCCCGAAGAGGTTGAGGTGGTGCGGTCCCGAAGGACTCCTCCCCCTCCGAACAGAGAGGGAGAGGTCGACGCCGTAATGGCCGAGGTTAATGATACGTCTCCAACGTATCTATAATTTATGAAGTATTCATGCCATGTTTACAATAATTTTATATGATTTTGGTATGATTTGATTAGAACTAACCCGGACTGATGCTGTTTTCAGCAGAACTACCATGGTGTCGTTTTTTTGTGCAGAAATAAAAGTTCTCGGAACGAGATGAATATTTACGGAGAATATTCTTGGAAAATATAAAAAATACTGGAACGAAAAGATATCGGAGAGGAGTCCCGAGGCAACAACAAGGGTAGGGGTGCGCCGCTACCTTGTCGTCGCCTCGTGGCCCCCCTTGACTTGTCCACGACACCAACACCTCCGATAAGTCCCAAAAACCACAGAAATAAACCGAGATCAGGAGTTCCGCCGCTGCAAGCCTCTGTATCGATGAAAAACCAATCGGGAGCCCATTTCGGCACCCTACCGGAGGGGGAAACCATCATCGGAGGACATCTTCATCATCCCGGCGCTCTCCATGACAAGGAGGGAGTAGTTCACCGTCGGGGCCGAGGGTATGTACCAGTAGCTATGTGTTTGATCTCTCTCTCTCTCTCTCGTGTTCTTGATATGGCATGATCTTGATGTACTGTGAGCTTTGTTATTATAGTTGGATCATATGGTGTTTCTCCCCCTCTACCTTCTTGTGATGAATTTAGTTTTACCTTTGAGGTTTCATTATTATCGGGTTGAATACTATTATGGATTTGAGAACACTTGATGTATGTCTTGCGTGGGATACCCATGGTGACAATGGGGTGTTCTACTGATTCAATTGACGTATGTTTTGGCACTCAACTCGTGGATTCTCGAGGTGACATTGGGGTAATCTATGCATAGGGGTTGCTGCACGTTTTGTCCTTGTTTCTCCGGTGGTAAACTTGGGGCACTCTTTGACGTTCTTTATGTTGGATTGAATATTATGAATCTGAAGTTGTTTAATGCATATCGTATAATTGACCCACGGATACTTGTGGTGACATTGGAGTATCTGGGTGACATTAGGGTTAATTGATGTGTGTCATATGGTGTTATTTTACTACGAACTCTAGGGCTATTTGTGACACTTAAAGGAATAGCTCAATGGATTGACCGGAAAGAATAACTTTGTGGTGGTTTCGTACCCTAAAAGCAATTTCATCTTATGTTCTCCGCGATAGGAACTTTGGAGTGACTTTTGTCGCATGTTGAGGGATTGCTATATGATTTAATTATGTTATCATTGTTGAGAGAACTTGCACTAGTGAAAGTATGAATCCTAGGCCTTGTTTCCAAGCATTGCAATACCGTTTTTGCTCACTTTTGTTACTAGTTACCTTGTTGTTTTTATATTTTCAGATTACAAAAACCTATATCTACCATCCATATTGCACTTGTATCACCATCTCTTCGCCGAACTAGTGCGCCTATACAATTTACCATTGTATTGAGTGTGTTGGGGACACAAGAGACTCTTTGTTATTTGGTTGCAGGGTTGTTTCAGAGATACCATCTTCATCCTACGCCTCCCACGGATTGATAAACCTTAGGTCATCCACTTGCACTAGAAGAAATATGTCAACTTGTGACCCTCACTATTGGCCGCTGAAAGGTCATAGTTTTTCATTTGCGACCTTTTTTGACCAAAAAACAGAAGGTCAAAAGCTGGCGGTCGTAAACTGAAATTAACGACCTTCTCACAGAAGGTCGTGGAACCCATGACCTTTTGTTTTGGTCACTGGCTGTCTGCCCAGGTGAAAGGACATGCGGTGCCCCCATGTTTGGTTTTGGTAATTGATGACAATCTCTATGGACTAATGGTTGCCTTGAGTTATATTTGAAGGATTTGTCCATAGGCTTTTCTTGAAGTCCATGTGTTGGTTTCAAGGAGTTTATGTGGTGACCAAGGTGTTATTAAGGAATTATCCAAAGATTGGTCATGTGAGAGTAGAGCTTATTGCAAGCATGTCTTGAAGAAGAAGATTGTGTGATCATTCATGTTTACCTTCGAGACATCATCCAAATGAAGAGAGTTGGAAAGAGTCAAGGTTGATCAAGACTAAATCAAGAGTGAATCAAGTTGATCAACACACAAAGCGCACAAGATGTACCGAGAGGGATCAAGCGATCCCATGGTGTGGTAAGCATTGTCAATTACGCTTTGTGTACTAACCCATGATCTTCGTGAGAGTTCTTTGTGGGGTTAGGTTGCGGTGTGCAAGTTCAAGTGAAGCATCATGAAGAGATCAAATGCTTGAAGCTTGCCATCCATTTTGGTGACAATGGACTGGTGAAGATGTGCGGAAGAGTGGCTCACCCATAGTGGAGTATGGGGGAGCAATCAACTAGACTTCATCGAGCCAACACAACCAAGAAAGGTGGTCCATCTTGAGGGAGTCAAGATCGTCATCATCTAGCTCAAGTGGACCATGTGCAAGGCAAAGGTTTGCTCTTGATAGGTTTTCTATTTTACCGGTCTCATGATGGTAGTTGGGAGACCGGGTTATAGGATCGATTGTCGTACTATCAAGGGGGGCTCTCGATGAGTAGCTTGATCGTATCGTTCATAGAGAGCTCAAACCATTGCATCCTTGCATCATCTTTGTTGGTTCTTGTTTGGTTCTTCTCTTTGTGAGTTTTGGAGCTTATGGTCATCTTGATGACAAGCTCGAGTTCATCGAAAACGGAGTTCACTCGCATCTTCTATGATGTTTTCGATGTTGGAGGTTATGCCGGTTCTTCTCGGTTGGAGGTTTCACTCCTCTATTTGTTGGCATACCTCCCCTGCCTCTTCTTATTGTTTTGATGCTACTCGTCTTTCTCAATCCAACAAGCTTGAGTTTGCTCAATTCGGAGCTCATATGAAGAAGTTATGGCAGTTCTAGTTTTCTCCCTGCGGTAGTACCGCGACCAGAGCGGCAGTACCGCTTATCGCCCCAAGCGGTAGTACCGCCTATGGCCATAAGCGGTAGTACGGCTACGGTTCCGCGCTGGTACCGCCTCGATTTTGGGTCTTGCTTTTTCGTGTCGAGTTTTGCAGTAGTTGCACGGCAGTAAGGCACGGCAGTTCCGCCTATAAGCGGTAGTACCGCCCCGATGGGCGGTAGTACCGCCTGTAAGCGGTAGTACCGCTCCTGTCGGGCGGTAGTACCGCTACTGCATTTTTGGTCCCGTGTTCTGCTCCTCCAGCGGTAGTACCGCTGGGGTGCGCGGTAGTACCGCTTATAAGCGGTACTACCGCCCCAAGGTTCATGTTTGGTTGCTCCTTTTCCCTGCTTCTTCCGCCAGAGCGGTAGTACCGCTCGTGGAGCGGTAGTACCGCTCGTGTGCGGGCTGAGCACATAACGGTTGGATTTTTCCCCTTTTATAAAAGGGGGTCTTCTTCCCCATTGAACCTTATCTTTTGAGCTCGTGTTCTTCCCCCATTGTTGACCTTCTTCGAGCTTGCTAACTCTCAATCCCTCCATGGATTCTTTCTAGTTTTTGAGGGAAAAGAGAGAGGAGATCTAGATCCACATTTCCACCAATCACTTTCTCCTCTATGTGAGGGGAACCCCTTGGATCTAGATCTTGGAGTTCTTGGTGTTCTCCTTCTTGTTCTTCCTCTCATTTTCCTCCCTAGCATTAGTTGCTTCGGTGGGATTTGAGAGAGAAGGACTTGGGCACTCCGTGTGCCCTTGCCATTGCATTTGGTGCATCGGTTTGAGTTCTCCACGGTGATACGTGGAAGTTACAAGTTGAGAAGCTTATTACTCTTGGGTGCTTGGTGCCCTTGAGCTTGTTCCTCTTGGGTGCTTGGGCGCCCTAGACGGTTGGTGGTGTTCGGAGCTCAATCATTGTGGTGTAAAGCTCCGGGCAAGCGCCGGGGTCTTCAATTAGGTTGTGGAGATCGCCCCGAGCAATTTGACGGGTACCGGTGACCGCCCCCAAGGGTTGCCAAAGTGTACGGGTTCGGTGACCGCCCCCAAGGGTTGCCATTTGTACGGGTTCGGTGACCGCCCTCAAGGGTCCCTTAGTGGAATCACGGCATCTTGCATTGTGCGAGGGCGTGAGGAGATTATGGTGGCCCTAGTGGCTTCTTGGGGAGCATTGTGCCTCCACACCGCTCCAAACGGAGATTAGCATCCGCAAGGGTGTGAACTTCGGGATACATCATCGTCTCCGCGTGTCTCGGTTATCTCTTACCCGAACCCTTTACTTATGCACTTTACTTTGTGATAGCCATATAGTTTCTTGTCATATATCTTGCTATCACTTAGTTGTTTATCTTGCTTAGCATAAGTCGTTGGTGCACATAGGTGAGCCTAGTTGTTGTAGGTTTTGTGCTTGTCAAATTAACCGCTAGGTTTATTCCGCATTTGTTCAAGCCTAAACCGTAATTATTTTAAAACGCCTATTCACCACCCCCCTCTAGGCGACATCCATGATCTTTCACCAGGCCACGTCGGATCCGACGTGGCAATCTGACGTGGCAAAATTGCGACCAATTGAAAAGGTCGTTGGTTAAAATCAGCCCGGTCCAGTTCGCTGTTCTACATGGGCCTGGCCCAACAATTCAGCCTATTTGATTTTTTTTGTCAATTTTTTGGTCGACTTCATGGGCCAAGCCCAACGTTGCAGCCTTTTTTATTGTTGGGCCGTGGCCTTTTTGTCTAAACAATTTCATTTTCCTTTTTTATTAAATGGGTCCACTAGTCAGATGGGTCCCAGTTGTCAGGTTCTGGTAACTGGGTCCCATTTGTCATGTTCTGGTAAGTGGGTCCCATCTATCAGGCTCATATTCTTCATATTTCAACCAGTGTTTAAATTGGCAGACAAAAAGCACACATAATACTTCAAATAAGAGCAACCAGATCACATAATAAATTGGCAACAACAGGAACAAGCTCTATCCATGCCAATACATATGACCATGTGTAATACAGTACTTTACAAGCTCTACAAGTGTAACGAGCTCTACAAGTGTGATACAGTACTACTTTACAAGAAAATGACAACATGACGGACTCGCCGGACGACCAGTCGGGGCTGGGAACAAACAAAATGGCAACATGGCTTCCTGTCACCTTGTTACATGAATGAGAGAAGAATTAGAAAAACTGGGGCAAATATATTATGAACAGACTGTTCAAGAAAATGACATTTATAGCTGTACCATTGCAAACCAAGAGATACCGAAAAAGTGGAGGAGCAACAATTAATAATGTACTAGATTAGTCGGTAGGCTAATTTAATTGAGTGCAGCAACTAGTTACCAAAACAGAGGCATGCTATGGTAATTGATGGTTGCTATTGTTGTTTTAGCAGCAGTGGCATACTCAAAATCTAACAAGTATTAGTACTCTGATGTGCTAGTGCTAGTATTAAAAAAAGGATAAATTTGACTAGAGCAAGGAAATGAAAACAAGGACAGAAATTCTTTCTTGCAAATTAACGAACACATGCATAGCATAGCTAGCTAATGACCCAGAGAAAAAAACTGATGAAGCAGCAAGGCCATGACCACCACCAGGTGCATAGCTACTCTACCTAATGGGCCATTAGCAGAAAGCAAGCCGTTTACAACTAGCTAACAAACATCAACCATTATAAAAATTACGGTAGCAGCAGCCCGTGCAGGGAGATTAGCAGCAGGTTAGTGAGCAGAGGGAGAGGGAGGTGGTACCTGCTGGGAGTGGTGCATGGTCGTGGCCGGGCTTGAATCGTCGAGCTCAGGCAGGGCAGCTTGGTTGCCTTGGAAGCAGAGGAGCAGACCCCTTGTTGTGGGACAGGGCCGGTGCCTAGGTGCGTCCCTCCTCCTCGAGCAGGACAAGGCCATGTTCCCGGCTAGAACTGGCATCCTCCTGTCGTCGTCGCCGTCCACGCCATGGGCGGTCTGCAGAAAAGTAAGAGAACTAGAGAAGGTTAGTTTGCAAAGCTACAAGTTACAGTGTGTAACAAAGATATTCAATCTATTCAGGAAAAACAACACAAAAATATATGATAGTCTGCAGAACAACATAGCATCATTCACAAGCAAAGTATAGGATGCAAACAACAAGTAGTACCATAATTCTCATCACAATCATACATTGAATTCATTAAAGGCTACAGATTCATAGAATTCATTAAAGGCTGCAGATAAAAATAGGTAGATTTCTTTCTTCTCTTTAATTTATGCTAGCAGAGATGTAGCAGGCAGGAAGGTAGGAAGCAATCACATATGCATGTATGTATGAATCAGATCATGAAAAGAGCAACATCTAATTAACTTGATTGCCTTGCAGATGACACACAAGATGAAGAGCGCTTGGACAGAAGCGATGGACGCCGCGAACTGGCAGATCACAGATTTCTCCATAAGTACAGAAGTAGTATTTGCATCAGTACAGCTACACTAGCACGTAGTACAAACATGGTATCACAGACATTCTCTAATTGACTAGCACCCAAATATATACATGCACCAGTTCAGGAAATTCATAGACCTATATAAGAGAGCACTCGATTCAGCAAGAAGATACTGTGGATATATCAAGATTTGATATGCCCCAATCTCTGAAGATTTGTATGTGCAAATCTGCAGATTCAGGTGTAGTGATTCAAACCGTACGTAACTACAGATTTTTTTACAGTAAAAAGTGTGTGTACAAATCTGAATATAGCAAACACAAAGTGCATTCAGGATCCACTTCCCAACATCTAAATTCACCGAACATGTCCTAAAATTAGCACAACTAGAAAGTACAGAGATAAGAACAGCAATGCACACCCAAGACTAAACAAATCTGCATTCATGCGACACTGAAGAAAAATACAGATAACTAGGGCGTGGATTCTCTCGAGCTCTCGCAGGGATCTTCAATGGGCGAGCAGGTGATGGCACACGCTCTTGTTCATCCAACAGCGGCAGTTCAACACTACAGCGGAGTACAAAGCAAAATAAATAAAGGAGGAGAATATGTACAATACTGCCCCAGAAGCAAGACATCAGGCAAAGAAAATAAGGAGCCTAAGAATACATCTACTCTGCTTTGTTGTCTGCTGTAGCAAACATGCACTTGATTCCTTAAGAGGTAAATGCATACACCAGTGTTGTATGCTATAGCAAACATGCACTTAATTACTTAGAGGTAAATGCATACACCAGCGCAAATGTTACTCACATGTTACTGCTGGATTCAACTTACAAATATAAAGAGACATGGCACTATACATGCGTACCAGAGACGTCTAGCCTAGCATCAAAGTTGAATTCATGGTAGATGTACTAGAAAAAACTAACGAGGCTTGGATCGATCGATCGACCGTTGGAGCGAGCAGTCGTACAATGATTGATTCTATGCGGCCAGGGATACAAGAGATGAGTACATAACTCTACTACAGATCCTAGCATCTAGGAGTACTGCATTTGCCAAACACCTCCTAAGTTGACTGACGCTTGAACAAAAAACAAGCACTGTACTTGGTGCCAATTTGCACCCGAATGTCCGATGGCACAGCTAGCTTAGATCCGTTCATGGATAAATAAATCCAGTCAAATGGTGACACGGAGCAGACCATCACTAGAGCCCCAAATCACAGAAATTTCCAAGGTCAGTGCTAGCGTATGTCTGGAGACACGGAACAGGGCAGGGCTCAATGGCCGGGCATGGACACAAGGAGCACTGGAGAAAACAAAGGAGGGGAAGGTAGTGGCTCACCTATGTCTGCAGAGTCGGACTGAGCGCCCCTGAGTAGCACAAGTAAGAATCGAGAGGAGGGAGCACGTCCATCTTGTCCCCCCGAGTTCCAGCGGCGATTGATCTTGGTGAGGCCCGGATCTGGACCCCTCCTCCGGCACGGCACGGCCCGGGCGAGCGGCTTCAAAGGGCACCGACCGCACGGCCGTGTCCTCGTCGAACACACAACAACGGAAGAAGCAGACGGAGCCGTGGTCTTCTACTAGGCTATGCACCTGCGCGCATGCATTAGGGAGGGGGAAGGAAACCGCATCAGCAAAATCGAACCAAGCAACAGAGAGACCAGGAGGAGGAGAGAGAGGCGGACCTTGCATGGCGTCGAGCGGCGCGAGGAGGCGGCGGCTGTGCTCCCCGTCCTCGGCCTGGTAGAACACACCCACGATCTTCCCCAGATCCGTCCCCGCGGCGAAGTCCATGGCGGCGGCGCGCGCTGGGCCTGGGCGTTGGGTCGATGGGATCGAGGCATGCAGGTGGGGAGGCGTGCGCGCCCGGTGGTGGAGGGAGGAGGATTCGTCAGGGGGCCGGGCCCTTCCTCGCCATTGTCTCCGGCCGCCGTGGGGTGCGGGGTCGGGGCCCGCACAGTGGTGGCACCCTGATTGGCGCGGCGGCAGACTGGTGGAGGTCGGATCCGGCGACGCAGGAGGCCATGGAGCCGGGTGATGCGGGCGATGCAGATGGACGGCGGGTGATGGGCGGTTCGGGGTTGGGGATTGGGTTCGGGCGGCGACGGAGAGATCTGGATCGGAGAGAGACAGGCGGCGGCTGGAGTGTTCTCGGGGAGGGGGATTGGGTTGCTGCTAGGGTTTGGGTTGGGTTGCTATGACCTGAGAGGTGAATGATAGACGTTGGATCCTTCGGATACGGACGGTTCAGATCGGCTATAGTGGAGTGATCCGTGAGAAGAGCCCTGATTGGTTCAGAAATTTTGTGATTTAAAATAGTTTCTAAGTACTAAAACTAGGGGAATTTTGTGAAGCAACTATCAAAATATTTTGCAAAACGGCACAACTAAATTTTTCACTCAAGTTAGACCCCATTTTATGGATGATCACCGATTTGCATGCATTTTTTTATCTTTCTAGATATTTTTAATCATTTTTCTTGTGGCAAAAATGGTTTTTTTGTGAAGAACTTACCAAATATTTGTTGTAAAATTGGACCAAATCAATTTTCTAAAATATTATGCCATTTTAATATAAAATTGACCAAATGGTTGAGTGTGAAAAGTTTTGATCCACCTGTCATGAAAAAGACAAATTTTGACCGATTCAGCTGGAAGCGGTTCAAATTTGAACCGCAGCTGCCTCATAGTTTGCTCTTTATTTTTTCCAAAAATCATTTCTAAGTACATAAGTATCTATTTAATCAGAGAAACATCAAAAAAAATTCCAAGAGTAAACCACTAGCTAGGAACGGTCATGCCCGCCGTTTTGACCGCATTTTAAAACGGGCATAAAAAAATAAAAAAAAATCAAAAAATTGGAAAACCTTCGCATTGTGTCATTATATGTGACCAAGTTACCAGGAAAAATAATAAACTTGTAATACGGAAATTATTTTAAAAAAGTGTTCTCAGAAAGGAGCTATCATGTGTGAAAATACATGGCTTTCAACCCAATGATCAATCTTATGGCCACATTCATGGCATAGTTTGTTCAAATGATCTCATATTATGCACAAGGGTGCATATTGGAATGGCAAACAATGTTGCGTAAGGAAGTTTTCATTTTCTTTGGACGAAAATGTCATTTTCCATTTTTCGAGTGCCCAAAATGAGGTTTTTTTGTGAAGAACCTACAAAATAATTGTTGCTAAATTGGACCAAATCATTTTTATAAAATACTAGGTCATATTTAATGCACAATTGACAAAATGGTTGGGTGTCAAAAATTTTGATCCACCTCTGGTGAAAAAGACAAATTTCTGCCGTTTCAGCTGGAAGCGGGTCAAATTTGAACTGCGGCTGCCTCATAGTTTGCTCTTTATTTTTTCCAAAAAATCATTTCTTGGTACAAAAGTATCTATTTAATCAGAGAAACATCAAAAAAATTCCAAGATTCAACCACTAGCTAGGAACGGTCATTCCCACCGTTTTGACCGCATTCTGAAACGGGCATAAAAAATTCAAAAAAAAATCAAAAAATTGGAAAACCTTTGCATTGTGTCATTATATGTGACCAAGTTATCAGGAAAAATAATAAACTTGTAATACGTCAATTATTTTAAAAAAGTGTTCTCAGAAATGAGCTATTACGTGTGAAGATCAATGGCTTTCAAGCCAAATGATCAATCTTATGGCCACATTCATGGCATAGTTTGTTCAGATAATCTCATATTGTGCACAAGGGTGCATATTGGAATGGCAAACAATGTTGCCTAAGGAAGTTTTCTTTTTCTTTGGATGAAAAATACATTTTCCATTTCTCGAGTGCCCAAATGAGTTTTTTTATGAAGGACCTACCATATATTTGTTGCAAAATTGGACCAAATCAATTTTATAAAATATTAGGTCATATTTAATGCACAATTGACAAAATGGTTGGGTTTTTAAAAGTTTTGATCCACCTCTTGTGAAAAAGACAAATTTCTGCCGATTCAGTAGGAAGCAAGTCAAATTTCAACTGCAATTGCCTTATAGTTTGCTCTTTATTTTTTCCAAAAATCATTTCTAGTTACATAAGGACCTATTTAATCATAAATACATGGTTTGGTGGCAATACGTCGAGGTTTGGGCGGTGGCCGAGGGCCCCAACTCTAGAGCGCGTAAACTCGCATGCCCGCCGCGTGGTCACCGCGTGACCGTGGCGTTGCCATGTGTTCTGGGCGGCCTAGGCATGTCTAGTGGGTTGGGCACACCCCAGGTAGGTGCTAGGAAGAAAATTACAACATAAGATTCTCACGAGGAGACCGATCGATGCTCAAATATGAATTAGCAGCCAAGTGTTTGATTAGCGGTACGGGAAATGTACATGGCTAATGGGCGTGAGTTTTGGCGGAGGATGATTAGTTACTAAGAAGACCGTCTTCACAAATTTTCAGCTCAAAAGGAGGAGCCTAGGTGGTACTTGCTTTGCAAAGTACCACACTAGACATAAATACGAATGTTGAAGCTGGGCTCAAAATAATGAATGGATTGAGCTGGCATTTGGTGGAGGATGGTTATTTGGGCATAGGAAAGCGCCGTAGAAAATGGATACTATTTGGACATGCCAAAGTGGTACTTCCTTCACAAAGTGTTGTTCTGAACATAATAGGAAAATGAATATTTTTGAATTATTTTTTAACTAGGCAAGGAAGGTTTTTTACATATTTGACGAAGATATGACCCAAAGAATTTATGAGATTTTTTTGGAAATTTTGGTAATGACAGAAATATAGGTTGCTTCACAACCTAGGGCAAAAACTGCCACATGGACATGACACATAGGCAAAACTGATGAGGTGGCGCCTAGTCATAGCAACCCACCACAATTTACAAGGTTATGACCATCTATATTGGTCATGATAAGCTAGAAATGAGGCAGTGAACTAGTGCTATCTGCTTTATGACCATTTCGTGTAAGGAAATTACGACCTTTCTGACCAAAATGGTCGTTATAGTTTAGGGTTTGGAGCCCCCCGAACAGCTTTTGACCAATTGGTCTTAAATGGTCATAGATCTATGACCAATTCTTCCAGGGTCACTGACAGAAGGTCACTAGTTGACATATTTCTAGTAGTGTTGTGGGAAATTTGCTACTGTCCGACAAAACTCTGCGCTTGGAGGCCCAACACGAGTCTACAAGAAGAAGGTTGCATATTAGACATGAAGCTCTTTTCTGGCGTCGTTGCCAGGGAGGTTAGTGCTTGAAGGTATATCTTTAGATCTTACAATTGAATCTTTTAGTTTCTTGTTTTATCACTAGTTTAGTCTATAAAAGAAAACTACAAAAAATTGAATTGAGGTTGCCTCATATGCTTCATCTTTTTAATGTCTTTCGTGAAAATGATGGAAAGGAAAATTGTGCTCAAGTGTTAGAGGAAGAAGTCAATAAAATGTTTGGCACTAAATATTTGAATGATGATCATGATTGCAATGTCGTTAGTATGAATTCCTTGAATATCCATGATGTTAATGATATGCAAAGCCACAAGCTTGGGGATGCTATGTTTGATGAAGATGATATTCTTTGTCCCCCAAGTTTTGATGTGCAAATTTATTATGATGATAGCGTGCCTCCTATTTATGATGATTATATTTATGAAAGTGGATTTGGAGAGGTCATGACTTTATTTAGTGATGAATCCACTATTTTGGAAGAGGTTCCAATTGATTATGAGAACAAAGTTGCTATCTATGATGATTATTGTGATGACATGTATGCTATAAAGAATAATGATAACCATGAAACTTGTCATCATGATTTTAATTTTCAATTGGATTATGCCTCACATGATATTTATTTCGTTGAGTTTGCTCCCACTACTATTGATGAGAATAGATTTGCTTATGTGGAGAGTAGTAAAATTTCTATGCTTATGAATCATGAAAAGAATGCTTTATGTGATAGTTATATTTTTGAATTCATTCATGATGCTACTGAAAATTATTATGAGAGAGGAGCAAATTCTTATACATATTTCAATAATATCATGTTTCCTCTCTATGTGTTGAAAGTTTTGAAGTTTTGCTTGTTTACCTTCCTATGCTAGTTGATTCTTGCTCCCATAAGTTGTTTGCTCACAAAATCCCTATGCATAGGAAGTGGGTTAGATTTAAATGTGCTATTCATATGCTTCATGATGCTCCCATTATGCTTCAATTCTTATCTTTTATGTGAGCATCATTTAAATCATCATGCCTAGCTAGAAACGCATTAAAGAAAAGCGCTTGTTGGGTGACAACCCAATATTTAACCCTAATATTTTTGTGTGTTCACATGATTAGTTTACTGTAGTAATCATGTTTCATAGCTTTTGTTTCAATAAAGTGCCAAGTAAGACCTTTGGGATGGTCTATGGTGATAGTAGATTTGATCTTGCTGAAAAACAGAAACTTTTGCGCTCGGGAAAACAATTCTCATTTTTAATAGAAGCGTGATAAAATACTGATTCGTTTTGCAAAAGATTGGTACTCAAATTTCCCAGGCTTTCCTAATTTTTCAGATTTGTTGGAGTTACAGAAGTATTCGAGAGTTACAGATTACTACAGACTGTTCTGTTTTTGACAGATTCTATTTTCATTGTGTTGTTTGCTTATTTTGATGAATCTATGAGTAGTATCGAAGGGTATGAATCATGGAGAAGTTGGAATATAGTAGATATAACACCAATATAAATTTAGAATGAGTTCACAACAGTAGCTAAGTGGTGATTTGCTTTATTATACTAACGGAGCTTACGAGGTTTCTACTAAGTTTTGTGTTGTGAAGTTTTCAAGTTTTGGGTAAAGTTTTGATGGACTATGGAATAAGGAGTGGCAAGAGCCTAAGCTTGGGGATGCCCAAGGCACCCCAAGGTAATATTCATGGACAACCAAGATCCTACGCTTGGGGATGCCCCGGATGGCATCCCCTCGTTCATCTTCAATCCATCGCTAAATTTACTTGAGGCTATATTTTTATTCACCACATGATATGTGTTTTGCTTGGAGCGTCATTTTATTTAAGTTTGTTTTGTTTTCTGATATTTAGAGTAATGTTTTTCATCTTTTATTTCAATAAAAAGGTCAAGTATAGCCTTTACCATGCTTATTTTGCAAGTCTATATGTTGCTGTTTGAAAACAGAAAGTTTGTTGTTATGTTTTGAATATTGGTGAATAGTCGGAACATGATAAAATCTTGATTTTTTTACACAATGAGTAACAACAAATTATCTACAGTGTGGTAATTTTTCAGAATTTTTGGAGTTAGGGAAGTATGATTCCTCTTGCATTCTTAACAGACTATCCTATTTAGACAGATTGCTATTATGATTGCATTGTTTGCATATGTTTGCTTGTTTAATGATTCTATTTGAGGATAGGAGTGTTAAATATGCAGAGGCATTTAGTATGCAATGTCAAATTATAATTTTAGTGATTTTCTACAGTAGAGAATGATAAGGTTTAGCATGGATTTATACTAACTTAACTCACGAGTTCTTGCTGAGTTTTGTGTCGAAGAAGTTTTTAAGATTTAGGGAAACTGTGATATAAAAGGAATTAAGGAGACACAAAAGCTCAAGCTTGGGGATGCCCAAGGCATCCCTAGTTAATATTACAAGAAGTCTCAAGCATCTAAGCTTGGGGATGCCCTGGTAGGCATCCCACCTTTCTTCTTCAACAACTATCGGTCAGTTTTGGTTGAGCCTAAGTTTTTGCTTCTTCACATGATATGTGCTATCCTTGCAATGTCATTTTATTTTGCTTTGCTTACTGTTTGAATAAAATATTAAGATCTGAATTTTTTAAATGAGAGAGACTCTTCACATAGCTACATAATTATTTGACTACTCATTGATCTTCACTTATATCTTTTTAGAGTAGTTTGTCATTTACTCTCGTTCTTCACTTATATCCCATGAGTAAATGGTTGAATGAATTGAATATCATAAATCTGAATTTATATATGTTTCATATGCTTATACCATGGGGAGTAATGACTTCACATATAAGAAGTAAGGTGGTAAATTTATTGAAACTTAACAAACATAGTATTGGTCACTTGAACAATTCATGAAAGAATATTGAAGGAAGAGAGATTTCACATATAAATATACTATCTTGGACATCTTCTATGATTGTGTGCCCCATTAAATACTTTCAAACTTGAGCAAATTAGTTGAAGTTGGACAAGGAAGATAACTTAATGAGTTATGTTTGGGTATATTTGTATAGAAGTTATATTGTTATGGATCCTCCAACATGTGGTGCTTGCTATTTAGAATCTTTTGCTAGCCAAAATTTCTGTACTAAGCGGGAATACTGCTTGTGCATCCAAAATCATGAACCAAGTTTCTTCCATGGGTGTCCACCATATCTACCTATATGCGATATTTACCGGCCATTCCAAGTAAATTTGCATGTGCCAAACTCTAAACCTTCAAATAATAATCTGTTTTGTATGCCCGAATCACTCATGTAGCAACTAGGGGCTGTTAGTATCTTCCGTGCTAGGTGGGTTATTCTCACGATGAGTGTTTATTCACTTGTCATTCATGAGAGAATGGCTGGTAATTGGGATGCCCAGTTCTATGATCAAAAGATCAAAAATAAAATTTCAAATAATCAAACAAAACTCCCCCAGGACTGTTGTTGGTATGGATGGTACCCGTTGTTTCGGATAAGCCGTGGAGTGTGATTGTTGGTGGAGGGGGAGTAAAAAAATTACCTTTCTGTTTGGGAACCTCGTATAATGTGTTTAGCATGGAACATATTGGGAACTCTTGGTTTTTATGTTGACAATGAAAGCATACCTCTCACAATTATGTTCATCTCTGTTTTAAAAGCTTCGAGCTCTGGCACCTCTGCAAATGCCTGCTTCCCTCTGCGAAAGGCCTATCTTTTACTTTTATGCAAGAGTCAGTAGTATTCCTTCTCATTTCAACCTACGCTTTAGTTGGCAAGCATCATGTGACGGGGAAACATCACTACTAGAAACTCCCATTTACCTAGGGCCAAGTCCTTTACCTAGAGGTCATTGGCCTCCCCAAGGGATAGTAAAGCAGTGAACAGTACACCCTAGGGGAAGATGGATTTTTAGGCAAAAAATAATTTGAAATATACTTCCCTAGGGTCGGCCCTACTTAAATGGCATCAAGCCTGGACCCACTGTAGCACGTGGCTGGACCCTGCGCAATTTTGGTCGACTTCGCGCCACTTATTATGATGCCCCGCGCCTTTTTCTTCCTTTTCGTATAGTTGGACCCAGTGTTCAGTGAGAGATGACACGCGTGAGCTGAGAGAGGGCGCGCATGTGGCAATATTTCGGCCGATGCGCCGCCAGAAGCCAAACTCTTTTCCCCTTCTCTCCCGAGGCATCCAACCCCATCCAAGATCCAGATGCTCTCACCGCCGTGCCCCGCCGCCGCCCGCCTTCCTGCCGCCCTGCCGTGCCCCACCGCCGCCCGCCTTCCTACCGCCCTGCCTTGCCCCGCCGCCGCCCGCTTCCCCGCCTCTTAGCCGTGTCCCGTGCTGTCCCATCGTATACCACCGCGGCCCCCCTCCCAACAACCCACCCTGTTCCCTGCCGCACCCACGCCCAGCTTTGCCCCCGCCCCACCGCCACCTTGACTCCCTTCCGCCCTACCGTGTGCCCCGCCGCACCCTCACACTACTGTGTCCCGTCTTCTTCCCCTTCTCTAGTTCCAGTGCTCTAGCGGAACCATGGCATGACTGACGGGCATGATGACCATGGCCAGTCCGGCCGGGATGACAGCGCAGCGCCGTCCAGGGCGATGTTGTTGCGCCTGCTAGTTGGAGGTCTATCGGATCTACCGGACGTTGTACCCCTTCCTCTCCAACAGGTTACTGATGACAACATGTACCTAGGGTAGGGCAATAGACCTGATCAAAGTACCCTACCCAAGGACACTGCCCTGCAATCAAATACATCCAAAGGACAACATACTCTACTGACTGGAATCACCACAGGACTCAACCCACTCGACTGAGTATGCACTTGGATATACCAATTCCATTCGACCATACCAGAATCCACTCGGAGAACAGAAGGTCTAAAGTCACTCTAAATGACAACGGTCGGGCGTTCACTCCGTAGTCTTAATGGTCATTTATGTAACTTTAATGTTGGCATTACCAGTAACGTTCCTACCTTATGTACATTGAACCCTATGTAACTGAGGGCCGGAGGGGTCTGGCAAACTCTATATAGGCCACCCCCTCCTCAGGCACAAGGGTTCGCACCCCCTGTAACTCCACACATATAATCGAATCGACCGAGCTCCCGAGCACCGAGACGTAGGGCTGTTACTTCCACTGTGTAGGGCCTAAACTCGTAAATCTTTTGTGTACAACTTCACCATAGCTAGGATCTAGCCTCCTCATACCTACCCCCATTCTACTGTCAGTCTTAGAACCACGACAGTTGGCGCCCACCTTGGGGCAGGTGTCTTAGCGACTTTCTGGTGAAGTTGCGATTTTTACGATTCCCATCATCATGGTTTCCGACGGTGGATTGGCTGAGGGCCGCGAGATCTGTCTCGGCGCACTCGTCTTCATTGCCGACGACTTCGCCTAGCTCCAAGAGGCTCCACTCGACGTCGACACACTCCCCGTCCGCGGGGCGATGCACTTTCACGCGTGCGTTCGTGGCGTCCTTCTGCAGCAGCCGTCGACCCAGTATCGGTCGGCTCCCGCAGTCTCTTCGCTCCCCACTGTTTGCCGCTGTAAGCGATCTGGTCGCTCGCGGCTTCAGCGGTGGGTAAAACACGCGGTGGCACGCCAGTCGGCCACCCCAAGTCGCGGCAATCGAGCCCGATGAATCACTCTATGGCCTGTTTGACTGGCTCCGTCGAGACCTTATCTGAGTGCGACAGCAGCGATCCTGCGGCAGAAGTCTTGATGGTCAACACGCCGTGCAGCCCGCCTGGTTTCCGCCGCAACGGTGGCGGCGAAGGCGGAGGCGACCCGTCGCGCGTTCACGAAGAGTACCACCCCGAAACCCTTTCTTCACAACAGAGGGAGGAGCTTCACCGCCGCGACATGGAGGCGCTCCACACGCCCATCGTTGGGGATACCTCTGAGGCTCGGGCCTTGGAGGAGGCGCGCCTGGCCAATTTGGCTGAGCGCACTCGACTAGAGAACCTTCAGCATGCACTCGACGAGCGTGCTCGGCAGCGGATCCCTGAGTCCAGTCGACGGCAGCGACAACTTTTCCCGCCTCAGCCTCAGGTATACCGCACTCCGATTTAGAATCTTACAGCTGCAGCCCGTATAGCAGAGTCCATTCAGCCTTCCCAGTCGGAGGCTGGAAGAGGTTTGATGCAGATCCGGGCTTTACTTCGGGTAGCAGGAGAGCAAAACGCAGCAGTGTCTCAGTCACGGGACAGAATCCATAGCAGATCTGTGGTGGCTGATACAGTCCAGTCGGCCCACAACCCAAGATCGCCTTAGAGGCGTGAGGGACGTGGGCATCGTTAAGATCAATACTTGGATCGGAATCATGAGCAGTTTGATAATCGATTCGACCGCGATAACCACCGTCGAGTGCTACGCCCTCTCCGAGGGGCGGGTCCTATGTACCCCGTCATCATGATGATAGGCGCTCACACGGTGGTGAGCGGAGATTGCCAGTCAACCCAAGGGAGCCAGACTTTGATGCGAGATCAATTCTTGTTCAAGGTCTGGGTGACAGGAACAGAGCACACAGAGAGGGACTTGACAGAGATCGCCCGACTGGCAGCAGAGTTCATGTCTCGGGCCTAGAGTGTTTCAGCAGAGCCATTAGGGCTACAGAGATTCCTCCCAACTCCAGGTTGGCAACTGGAGTCAGCAAGTTCACTAGTGAGTCCAAGCCTGACACTTGGTTTGAAGATTACCGAGTGGCTGTGCAGATTGGTGGTGGCAATGATGAGGTGGCCATGAAGCATCTTCCTCTGATGTTGGAAGGTTCGGCCAGAGCGTGGCTGAATCAGTTGGCCCCAGGTAGTATATTTAGTTGGGAGGAGCTAGCTCAAGTGTTTGTTAAAACTTTTGAAGGTACTTGCAAACGACCGCCAGGGTTGGCAAAATTGCAACATTGTGTACAGAAGCCGAATGAGACCTTGAGGGATTACATTTAGAGGTGGACCATTTTGCACCATACAGTGGAAAATGTATCTCAGCATCAAGCAGTTTGTGCCTTCAAGGAGGGCGTACGGTATCGAGAGCTTAACCTGAAATTCGGTCGGACAGGAGACATGACCCTGACTCGAATGATGGAAATAGCCACTCGGTACGCCAATGGAGAAGAAGAGGACCGACTCCGCAGTGAGAAGGGCAAGCCAGTCGCCCAAGACACCGGAGGAGGTCGGAAGCAGAAACGCAAAGTCGAGCCAGCAGCTCCTGGTGAAGCCTTGGTCGTAAGTCCAGGAAAGTCCAAGGGGAAGCCCAAAGGGCCCTGGATCCCCAGGAAAGTAAAAGATCAAGCAGGAAATGATGTGTTGGATTTGCCATGTCACATTCACACCAAGAAGGATGAAGAGGGTAATCTGATTTATCGTAAACACACCACTCGACAGTGTCGGCTCTTGATCCAGCAATTCCGAGAGAAGCAGCCCAGTGAAAAGGAAAAGGAGTCAGACAAGGATGAGGACAAGGAAGAAGGTGATGATGGTTTTCCCAACATCAATTCCACTCTGGTGATTTTTGCTGACATCGAAAACAAAAGTCGATTGAAAGTCATCAATAGAGAAATAAGCATGGTTGCCCTGGCAACGACGACATATTTGAAGTGGTCGCAAACTGCGATCACATTCGACCAGTCTGATCACCCGGCACGCGTTGCCACTCCAGGGCGGCAAGCGCTGGTAGTCGACCCAGTGGTTGGAGGCACTCGACTAACCAAAGTGTTGATGGATGGCGGCGGTGGTCTGAATATTCTTTACGCTGAAACATTGAAGGGGATGGGCATTTCGATGTCCAAGCTTAGTGAGAGCAACATGAGCTTTCACGGCGTTATCCCTGGAAAGAAGGCTGAATCACTCGGCCAGATAACTCTTGATGTGGTTTTCGGTGATTCGAAGAATTACCGTAAGGAAAAGTTAACATTTGAGGTGGTAGATTTTCAAAGTGCTTATCATGCTATTCTGGGTAGGCCTGCATATGCCCGTTTTATGGCTCGACCGTGTGACGTCTATCTTAAGTTGAAAATGCCTGGGCCTAGAGGCGTGATCACAGTTACTGGTAATTGGCAGAAAGCATAAGAGTGCCTTCAGAAGGGCTCAAAAATTGCTGATGAACAGATGGCAGCAGTTGAAATGCAGGAATATCAGAAGAATGCTGATCCGAGTGATTTGCTGCAGGCTAAGAAGCCCGCCTCAGAGTCTGCATTTCAGTCGTCCGGTGAAACAAAGTCGGTTCATATTCACCCGACCGATCCCAATGCTGCTCCGACTCATATCTCAACGACGCTCGACAGCAAATAGGAAGAAGCGCTCATCCAGTTCCTCCGTGAGAACTGGGACATCTTCGCATGGAAACCTTCTGACATGCTGGGTGTGCCTAGGGAACTGGCTGAGCACCGTTTGCGAGTCGACCAAAGGTAAAACCAGTCAAAGAGCATCTTCGATGGTCCGCCGTACAGAAGAGAAAGGCAATTAGCGAGGAAGTGGCTCAGCTTCTCGCGGCTGAGTTCATCCGAGAGATTTACCATTCCGAGTGGCTCGCCAATGTCGTCATGGTTCCTAAGAAAGATGATTCACTCCGCATGTGTATCGACTTCAAGCATATCAATCGGGCCTGCCCGAAGGATCACTTCCCTCTTCCTCGCATCGATCAAATAGTTGACTCGACTGCCGGATGTGAGCGGTTGTCTTTTTTGGATGCATATTCCGGGTACCACCAGATCCGACTGTATGGACCCGATGAAATAAAAACAACTTTCATCCCCATTCGGGTGCTTTTGTTATGTCACCATGCCTTTTGGTCTCAAGAATGCTGGTGTCACAATCATGCGCATGATACAAAAGTTCCTGCTCACTCAAATCAATCGGAATGTGGAGGCATATATGGATGACATCATGGTTAAGTCACGCAAAGGTTCCGACCTACTGACTGATCTCGCTGAAACCTTTGCCAATCTAAGGAGATATGATATCAAGCTCAATCCGTCAAAGTGTACGTTTGGAGTTCCGGGTGACAAGTTACTCGGTTTCCTCGTTTCCGAGCATGGGATCGATGCAAACCCAGAGAAGGTTGGTGCAATTCTCTGAATGAAATGCCCTGTGCGTGTACACGACGTTCAGAAGCTTACTGGATGTTTGGCCGCTTTGAGTCGATTCATCTCTCGTCTCGGTGAAAAGGCACTGCCTCTTTACCGACTGATGAAGAAATCTGACAAGTTCGGGTGCACTCCTGAAGCTGACGCAGTGTTTGCAGAGCTCAAAACCCTGCTTTCCACCCAGCCGGTGCTTGCTGCCCCAATCAGCAGAGAGCCTTTACTGCTTTATATTGCAGCCACTGGACAAGTTGTCAGTACAGTACTCACGGTCGAGCGGGAAGAAGAAGGCAAGCCCTACAAGGTTTAGCACCCAATGTACTATATTTCTGAAGTTTTAACCCCATCCAAGCAAAGATACCCGCATTATCAGAAGCTTGTCTATGGGATTTACTTGACCACGAAGAAGGTTGCACACTACTTCTTAGATCATTCAATTACAGTCATCAGCGACGCTCCATTGTCAAAAATATTGAATAACAGAGATGCAACTAGTCGAGTGGCTAAATGGGCGATTGAACTCCTTCTGCTGGATATCAAGTTTGAGGCAAAGAAAGCAATCAAATCCCAGGCAATAGCAGATTTTCTCATCGAGTGGATTGAACAACAACTGCCGACTCAGATTCAGTCGGAGCATTGGACCATGTTCTTCGACGGGTCCAAGATGTTGAATGGTTCAGGTGCTGGGGTCCTGGTATCTCCGCGAGGCGACAAGCTCAGTTATGTTCTCCAGATTCACTTTGACTCTTCCAACAATGAAGCTGAATATGAGGCACTTCTATATGGGTTGCGTATGGCCATTTCACTCGGCATCCGACACCTAATGGTTTACGGCGACTCAGATTTGGTAGTCAATCAAGTGATGAAGAAATGGGATGTTAGGAGTCTAGCTATGACTGGTTATTGCTATGCAGTAAGAAAGTTGGAAAAGAAGTTTGAGGGGTTAGAGCTTCACCATATACCCCGACTGAAAAATCAAGCAACCGATGACTTGGCAAAGATAGGTTCCAAGAGAGAGCCCATTCCCAGGAATGTGTTTTTGGAGCATATTCATGCACCTTCGGTCCAAGAAGATCCTTTCACCGAAGAGCCCCCGCAGCCTAAGAGCTCCACTGATCCGACTGAAGTTGAAATCCAAGCCGTGGTCGACTTGGTCATGGAGGTTTTGGTCGTCATTCCTGATTGGACAGTGTCGTACATTGCATATATTCTCAGGAAGGAACTCCCAGAGGATGAAGAAGAGGCTCGTCAAATCGTCCGTTGATCCAAAGCCTTTACTGTGATGGGTGGACAACTTTACAGAGAGAGTGTCGCTGGAGTCAGTCAGAAATGCATCACACCAGAAGAAGGCCGAATGATCCTCAATGATATCCACTTGGGGACCTGTGGTCACCATGCGTCCTCTCGGACCATCGTGGCCAAAGCATATCGAGCCAGGTTTTACTGGCCACATGCCAACGAGACGGCAAAAGAAATAGTCGACAAGTGTGAGGGCTGTCAGTTCTACTCCAACATGTCCCACAAACCTGCTTCAGCTTTGAAGACCATCCCACTCCTGGCCATTTGCAGTTTGGGGATTAGATATGGTTGGACCTTTGAGGACTGGTAGGAGTGGCTTCACCCACGTACTTGTAGCAGTCGACAAGTTCACTAAATGGATTGAAGCTAAACCTATCAAAAACCTCGAAGCAAGTACTGCTGTCAGCTTCATCAGAGAGTTAGCATTCAGATATGGAGGTCCGCACAATATCATCACAGATATTGGGTCAAACTTTGATTCAGATGAGTTCAGAGCTTTCTACGCTTCCCAAGGCACTCGAGTCGATTATGCTTCAGTCGCCCACCCACAGTCGAATGGGCAAGCAGAAAGAGCAAACGGGTTGATCGTCAAAGGGCTGAAACCCCGATTGATGCGTGATCTCAAACATGCAGCAGGTGCTTGGGTGGATGAGCTACCATCAGTACTTTGGGGATTGAGAACAACTCCAAATCGATCGACTGGTCGAACTCCGTTCTTCCTAGTCTACGGGGCTGAAGCTGTGCTTCCGAGTGACTTGCTTCACAATGCGCCCCGAGTGGAACTTTTCTTAGAAGCCGAAGCAGAACAAGCTCGACAAGATGCTGTTGATCTTCTGGAAGAGGAAAGAGAAATGTCCCTAATCCGCTCGACCATTTATCAGCAAGACCTTCGTCGATTCCATGCTAGAAACATGAGAGGTCGAGCATTTCAAGAGGGAGACCTGGTTCTCCGAGTGGATCAGCAACGGCCACACAAGCTTGCTCCCGCGTGGGAAGGTCCCTTCATCATCACCAAGGTGCTCCACAATGGAGCATATCATCTCTACAATGGGGAGCACAATAAAGACGAGCCGCGCGGTTGGAATGCGGAGTTGCTCCGTCGTTTTTATAGTTAAGCACTTAGACTATTGAGATGTAATAAGAGATACCTTTTTAGTTTGTTTATAAAAGACACAGTTTTATAGCCTTCTAAATGATTGTTGTCGATTATACATGTGTTTGAAATCCCCCAGTGGGTGGCTTAGCTGCGAATCCGTTTCGCCTAAGTTTGAAAAAATCCCACCGAGTGAAGAGCAAGTCTCTCACTCGGGGGCTTAGCTGCAGTCCAGTACTCGCCTAAGTTTGAAAAATCCCACCGAGTGAAGAGCAAGCCTCTCACTCGGAGGGCTTAGCTGCTATCCAGTACTCGCCTAAGTTTGAAAAAATTCCACCGAGTGAAGAGCAACCCTCTCACTCGGGGGCTTAGCTGCAGTCCAGTACTTGCCTAAGTCAAAAAATCCCACCAAGTGAAGAGCAAGCCTCTCACTCGAAGGGCTTAGCTGCAGTCCAGTACTCGCCTAAGTTTGAAAAAATCCCACCGAGTGAAGAGCAACCCTCTCACTCAGGGGCTTAGCTGCAGTCCAGTACTTGCCTAAGTCAGAAAAATCCCACCGAGTGAAGAACAACCCTCTCACTCGGGGGCTTAGCTGCAGTCCAGTACTTGCCTAAGTTTGAAAAATCCCACCGAGTGAAGAGCAATCCTCTCACTCGGGGGCTTAGCTGCAGTCCAGTACTCACCTAAGTTTAAAAAAATCCCACCGAGTGAAGAGGAACCCTCTCACTTGGGGACTTAGCTGCAGTCCAGTACTCGCCTAAGTTCAAAAAATCCCACTGAGTGAAGAGCAATCCTCTCACTCGGGGGCTTAGTTGCAGTCCAGTACTCGCCTAAGTTCAAAACACGTTTCGAGTGAAGAACGATCTTCCTGCTCGGGGACTTGGCCATACGCTCCATCCTAATCTGCAAGGATGACAAGGTGCAGGTCGACTGCAACCTTCTCCTCAGAGCTGTGCCATAAATACAATGTGCGCTCCATCCCGATCCACAAGGACGCTGAGGTGCAGGTCGTCTGCGACCTTCTCCTCAGAGCTGCGCCATAAATACAATGTGCGCTCCCTCTCGATCCACAAGGACGACGAGGTGCAGGTCGTCTGCGATCCTCTCCTCAGAGTTGCGGCATAAGTACAATATGCGCTCCATCCTAACCCGCAAGGACGACGAGGTGCAGGTCGTCTGCGACCTTCTCCTCAGAGCTGCATCACAAGGACAAAAAAACTATTCCGAGTGTAGAAATAAGTCCCACTCGAAGGCAAACACAAGCATATTCAAAGAAAGGTCAAGTTTAAGATAAATCCCACGAGGTTCCCAACCATGGATTAAAGTACTCGGGTACCAGACCCGAAGGAGTTTAACAGTTACAAAAACCACTCGGCATACCGAGGCAAATTTAATCGGATCATAAAAGTTTGTTCACTCCGCAAGAGGCGGACTAGCAAGCTCGACGAATTCATCCAAGTCGATTCCATCTGCAATACGAGTGGCAGCAGCAATAAAAGTCTCCATGAAGGACTGGAAGTCAAGCCTCTTGGTGTTGGCGACCTTGATTGCTGCCAGCTTCTCTTCTTTGGCTTCCTTGCAGTGGACACGAACCAGAGTCAGAGCCACATCAGCACCACACCGGGCAGAAGACTTCTTCCATTCCTGCACTCGACCAGGGACCTCATTGAGTCGAGTCATCAGAGACTCAAGGTCATTTTGGAGCTTCGCCCCTGCCCAGAGTGCTGTGTCGATTCGCGACACCGCGACCTTCAGCCTAGCAAGGTAGCCGACAACGCCAGCAACACGAGATTCCAGTCGGAGCACGTTCATGGCGGCTTCGTCCTTAACAGGGGAGAGGATGGGGTCCAAGCTTGTCTCAATTGGCCTAGTCTCTTCCTCGAAGTTCTGGCAGAATTCTACACTCGCAATAAAATGATGGGTCAACAATTATGTAACAAGTCGACATCAACAAGTCAGTCGGACAAAGAAAAGCACCTTCAAGCATAACGAATAACTTCTTGGCAAGCCCTCCCAGATAACTCTCTAGCTCGTCTCTCTTGCGAGCGATGTCTTCCATTTTGTCGGCCAGGGTTCTTTTGTCTCTCTTCAGTCGAGTCGCCTCCTTGTTGGCTTCATCAAGAGCAGCCTTCAGCTTGGTGTTGTGACACCCAAAAATTTTATTTGGCTTTTTCAAACTTTTATTTGATTTGAGGGGTGTTATTTAAAATTTTCTTCTAAAGAACTCTCCCTCTCAAAATATTTTCTTTTATGACAAGTGTTTTGTTTTGGATTCACCCAAGACTTGATTTTGGTCTTGGAGGTTTTTCCATCTTATGTGGACTCAAACCCAAATGTTTTCATTTGGGAAATTCCTTTTGAAAATCTTTTAAATAATCCTATGGCATTTGGAGTGATCTTTGCCCCTTTCAAAAAAAATCCCTCTTGCCATGACCCAAGTGGAAATCCCCTCCCAAAAGCCTTTCCCCATCTTTGGATCATGATATGCTTCAAATCCAGCAAGTTGAACCTCCCCATAAATTCTCTACCATTTAATTCTTATCAAAAATAATTTCTGCCCTCTACTTTGGCTCTTGGAGATTTACAAAGGAGCTACCCTTTCTGCTTTGAGTTTTGCCTCCAAACCAATTTCCCTAGCTAGTCCTTTGAGCCCACAACCAAGATCCATGAAGACCCACTGGTCTCCAGTTCAAATATTTCAAGTTGTACTTGCTGCAAGTTTGGACCATATTTGCCAAATTTGATGAAATTCATTTGAATTCTCCTCCTAAAAATCTGAGAAAATTCAGGCAGCCTCTGGGTGCATTGAGAGGTCACCTCACCAAGTCCCAGCTCCAGAAATTTTTTTCTTCATGCCAAATCATTTCGTCGAACACCTACACTGCACTGTTCTGTCAAGTTCAGTTAACAGTTTCAGGAACACTGTCGTTTTCTTCAGAAACCGTTCTCAATCTCGCCAGTACCGCGGTGGCGCCTTGCGCCCTATTCTCTCCTTCTTATCCCTGCGCCGCACGAGCTCCTGGAGTCTTGCGGACGTCGGCGACGAGCAAGAGGAGGTGCGCCACCCGTGAGCGACGGCAGCAGCGGCTTTGCGGCCGCCCGAGAGAGGCGCAGCGTGGTCGGCGCCGCCCAGCGCCGCCCAAGCCACCCGAGGCCGCCGCGTGGCCGTCCACTCACCCGTGCACGCTGCCACCCTTCGTCATGAACTGCTAGGCGCGGAGCGCGCTCTCTGCCGCCGCCATGCCCGTACGGCCGCCCCGTCGAGGATCGGCACATTACGCCAAGCCCGACCGAGGATTAGCGGGGGGAACGGCACCAGTGAACCTCCCTGATGTTGCCTGGCCGCTTAAACCCACTGCCCAACCACTGCCTCGCCGTAATCGCTCGCCAGAGCTACCCCGTTCACGGCCACCCCCTCGGATCGCCTATAAATAGAGGCCCCGAGCTCGAACTCGAACTCACACCACCCCTACGCACCACCAATACCACGCCAAGCCACTGGTAGAGCCACGAGGGAGCCTTCTTCCCCAACTCCGGCCGCCTCGACCCGCCACGGGACCCAGCTCGATTCGCTCCCGTGCGTGCACCTCTACCCCTCAACTCTTGCCAATAGCTTTCTAGTACATCCACTCTCCTGACCCGCGCTTCAATTTGGAGTTTGCAGCATCCACCGGAGTTCTCCACCATCGCCCGAACCACCGTCCGTCGGAGAAAGTGTCGCCATCGACGTGGTGCTCTCCGACGGCCAAGTCCACCACCCACCGACGCGGAAGAACACACTGAAACTCTTGGTACCCTCCGATCTCCCTGTCTCGCCGTGGTTCAACGCCGGCGACCACTGCCGCCTTCGGGCGCCGGCGAAGTTTTAAACCTGACGTGTGGACCCCCCCCCCCCCGTCAGCCTCTCTTCTTTCTCCCCCTCGAACCGTTTTCTGGTGGCGCCTTCGGGCAAATGCACTTTCCCTTTGGGCTGGCGCATTTCTTTCCGAACCGTTTTCTGTTTTCTCAGTTAAGTCCCTGGATCTTTTCGGTTTCATCACAGATTAGTCCCTGGACTAAATCCCTTATATCTTTTTAATAAAAGATGATTTTTGATTGATTCTTTTTCTGTCAGTCTCAAAATTTTGTCTAGTTTTTTATAGTATTTATTTGGAAATATTTTGGAACAAGTTTTATGCACGCGATGATTTTCACGTTAGTATACGTTTTCGCTATACCGTAGGTTCCGGAGGAGGTGACGGAGCCGCGAACTTCGCCGAGCTAGACTCCGACTTCTCCGAACCAGGCAAGCATGTTTGAACCTTTGATATGATAGGTGTTTTGCATGTTTGCTTGAATGGTTGTGCATGGCATATGAGCATCGGTGAGTATCTCGTTGCATGCAAGGCAACTATCCGTGTGTTCCGAAGTTACCGTGATCTTTGATGAGAGATGACCTGATCATGTGGTGACATGAAAGGTAGTGAGGTGGTATTGTTGTAGCATGCCAGCCTTACGTCATCCGTTAAACTCCGACGTTAACGTGGACTGAGTCACGTTACCGTTCTTCCCCTTTCGTGCTGCCACATGTTTTCTGCAAAGAATACGGTTTAGTAAGTTGTTAACCTCTTTCCGTGTACACACCAAATAGAGGGGCCGGGATGAGGGTTCCATGGCCCTGGATTAAAGCCAGTCATCCGGTCAGGGGGCATGGGTGTTTCCGGTTGGGACCGAGAGGGGGGCACCCCTTAGAGCGCGCGTATATAAATTTGATCCCATGCTACGCGAGGTTGTAGCCTCCCCGTCTCAAGGTTTTTCTTGAACGTTGCCGAGGGTGATTCCTGGCATCGGAATGTTGAATGGGTGTGTACTGGTTAGATGTGTTTCTCCTAAAACACCGTAAACGGAACTAGTCCTTGTGACTACTGAAATCCGTTGGCTGTGGTTAAAGTACAAACTCTGCAGAGTCAAATCCTTCCGAGTCATCGTGTCCGTGATCAAGGACCATGGCCAGTATATCCATATCTATGTCAATCCTCGTGGTAAATCCCCGGTGAACAAGCTTGAGTGGTATACTCGTTTGAATTGTTATTCCTGTGGATGGACTAACCTTTATTTTATCACGTATCTGAATATTTCCTTGTTGTGATATTAAATTCATGAGCTGCTAAATTATTAAGTTGTGAAATATAAGCCCTTTATGTGATGTCGCTCAGACGTCCGACTGTGGCACTCTTGTTATTTACTTTTGATATAAGCCCTTTATGTGATGTCGCTCAGACGTCCGACTGTGGCACTCTTGTTATTTACTTTTGATATAAGCCCTTTATGTGATGTCGCTCAGACGTCCGACTGTGGCACTCTTGTTATTTACTTTTGATATAAGCCCTTTATGTGATGTCGCTCAGACGTCCGACTGTGGCACTCTTGTTATTTACTTTCAATATAAGCCCTTTATGTGATGTCGCTTCAGACGTCCGACTGTGGCACGCACTGTCAATTATTTTCCATTATAAGCCCTTTATGTGGTGTCGCCTTGACGCCCGACTGCGGCATTTTTTTTTCATTTGTATCCTTTCGAGGAGTCATTCAGACACTCGATTGGCCCTCAGTATTATTTTGGGATTTCGGGAGGACTACCGCCCGACTTCCCTTTTATTTTCCATGCATTATTATCTCATTGTCGGAGTGCGCTTGTTAATCTGTTCATATGCATCATGTTTACGTTTGTTATATCTTATGTCCGAACTGTCTTGCGAGTACTTTCATAGTACTCACCTGGCTTGTTGATTTGGCCAGATGTTGACGAAGGCGATCTCATGGATGAAGAGTTTGATAGCGAGTCCAACGCCTAGAGGAGTCCCAGTCAGTCCCGTGCGATCCTGGATATTGGTCACTTGTATTATATCGCTTCCGCCACCCACAATAAGAATCCTCGAGCCTCACTCCGACGCTCGAAGAGTTGTTAGATTCAGGAGTCTTGTCACCCACTTCACTGTGGTATACCCACCACTGTTGTTTCTTTGCGAGTCAGTAGTATGCCACCCTATCCGCCTTTAAGTATTATTGGCGTGCTTGTAATAAATTGTTGAGTAGTCTCGCTCAACCTTGTATTATATTTAGTACTCCTGGTTTTTCTTCTGTGATCAAGATATTGTCTACCAGTGAGAAGGATTCTTCTCTACTGGTCCGTAAAAGGGATCGTTTCTCAATAAATATTTTTATTGGAAAACCGGTCGTGACAAGCTTGGTATCAGAGCCAGGCTGACTGTAGGAAGCCACTAGGTGCGATCGCTAATCGGTTATTAGCGTCTTTGGTGCTTTTTCAGCATTTTGCAAATGTAGCTATTTTCTGTTGGTCATCATAAATTTATGATTGACTACTCAGAATTTTTGCCTACTTTTGTAGATGGCTGGCAACGACTGCGAGACTCGGGTGTTCACTAACGTGCCCGAGGGGTTTGTCAAACTCCTCGTCTCCATCACCAAGCTCGCGATCGGGCCAGCGACTCGTCCGGAGTTCACGCTTTACCAGCACAAGCTCAGCGACGACGTGTCTATGCACCAAGCCGTGGTGCAATTCAAGGGAGGACGTTCTGCGTCACGCCACTTCCGTTTTGTGGGAAGGGCCATGCCTACGGAGAGGCATGCCATGCAGATGGCCGCCCGTGAGGCGATAGCTCGCCTTCGGGATATCCTTCCTATGATGAAGACTCGTCGCTACCGCTACCTCCCATGCCATGTGCCATATACTTGTCACTATGCATTCGCCTGCCATAGGGGAGAGCGGGATGAAGCTATCGAGATGCTTGTCGAGTACCTCAAAGCTCTGGAGGAATCTTTCGACAACCTCGTGGACGATCTTGTGGCTGCCCGCATGGACTTAGTTCGGGGCGGTCCTGCCAGCAGGAAGGAGCTTCTCCACATGGCACCGCCACTGACATTCGTCTCGTCCTCGGCATCTTATTCACCGGCCATTTTGGCCACTGCTCGCCGTCTGCCTACCACTGAGGAGTTCGACCGAGTCATCGCTCCTACTCCAGTCAGAGCTGCACCGCCTGCCGCACCCGCACTGCCGCCTGTCGCTCCCGCGCCATCACCTCAGCGCAGTGCTACGCGCCTGGAGCCTACTAGGGAGGAGGTGGAGGTTGAGTCTCCTGCACCGCTGGGTCTTACCCTCGGCAAGGGGAAGGACATCTTCACCATCTCCGACTGAGTGCGCTTAGTAGCCGCGCGTTGTGCCTGCATGTATGTTATGTTTTATGTACTTAAGTTTGTAGTAGTTGTGTGCGCTGCATTCCGGAGGAGTGTGCTAGTCTAAATAACATGTCAGGAATGTGTACGCACATCCTGAGTGATGTATCGTATGTTTGCGTATCGCGTGTAAGATATGTGCTAAGCAGTCCTTCTCCGTGCGAAATCATTATGTTCTTGAAAAATCTTGAGGTCTTTTAAATTTTTGCCTTTGCAAGATTTTCCTTGTGCCACAGTTCTTCTCATGATTTTTGCAAAATAATACCCCAGAGTGGAAAAGGTCTCGTCCGTGGACTCGTTCCATGCCCAATCAACCAGAAGAAGTTTATGGAACACAGACCAGCAACAACTTCACTCAGGGACAGTCTAGTCAACAGGACAGCGAAGCAGCCTTATCTCAAGTATGCCGCCTTTCGAACAAAGCCAGCAACAGCACCAAGAGATGATGAATCACGTCATCAATATGGGGAATCACCGTGAGCCATACCAACCACACTCCAAGTTGTCTGAACTGCAGAAGACACGCCCTCCAACGTTTGCTCACACTGATAGGCCACTTGAAGCCGATGATTGGCTTCGTGACATCGAAAGAAAGTTGATTATTGCTCAGTGTTCAGATCATGAGAAGGTGCTTTATGCACCCCACTACCTTACTGGAGCAGCTGCAGCATGGTGGGAAAACTTCCTACACATGCATCCCAGTGAACACAACATCACCTGGGAAGAGTTTAAGGAAGGCTTTCGTGGGGCACACATCCCCAGGAGCATCATAAAAATCAAGAAAAGAGAATTTGATGACCTCAAGCAAAGAGGCATGTCAGTGACAGAATACAACGGTCAGTTTACCCAGCTATCTCGTTATGCCTACGATGAACATATGACTGAGAACAAAAGGATGGAAAAATTTCTGGACGGCCTGGCGCCAGCATTAAGATGCCAACTGGTCGTACACACTTTCCCAGATTTCAAAACTCTGGTTGACAAGGCCATTACCTTGGAGAATGAGCGCCGCAGTCTGGAGGATATCCGTAAGCGGAAAAGGGACAAGACGACTCTTGCTCGCAACAATCGAAGCAAGACTGAGGTTCCGAGGAATGAAGCGAGAAAATCCACGACGACTGCTATAAGGCCAACCAGACAGTTTCATTCAAGGGACAAGGACTTCACGTACCGTCCAGGGGTCACTTGCTATGCTTGTGGTGAAGAAGGGCACTATGCCAAACAGTGCCCAAAACCAAGGAACTCGGCCCCCAAGCCGAACAATGGTGGGAACAATCCAGCCCCCAAGCGCAACAATTTCAATCCCAGCAACAATCACAGGAAGGGTCACCTGAACCATGTGACCAGGGAAGAAGCCCAGAATGCCCCAGACATCGTACTCGGTACGTTCCCTGTCAACACAGTACCTGCCACGGTTTTGTTTGATTCTGGAGCTTCTCACTCGTTCGTTTCGAAGAGTTTTGTTTTGCAACATGGTTTTCCGATACTTCCCTTGGAAAAATCTATGATCATCAAGTCCCCCGGAAATAAGCAGATCGCTCAGAGTTACTGCCAAGGAGTGATCATTGAGTTCGAAGGACTAAAGTTTCAGGCTAATCTCATCGTGTTGGAAAATAAAGGACTGGATGTCATCCTAGGGATGGACTGGTTGACCACCAACAAGGGGTTTATTGATTGTTTCAATCGGACTGTGATTCTCACTCATCATCACGGCAAGACAATAAAGGTTACAGCTCAAGAGAGACCACGGTCACGGCAACCAAAGCTGAACAAAGTGGACATTTCAGAATTGAGAAAAGTTCCAGTGGTGTGCGAATTTCCCGACGTATTCCCTGAAGAACTACCAGGCATGCCACCAGACCGAGAGATAGAGTTCAGCATTGAACTAGCACCTGGCACCACTCCCATCTATAAGAAACCTTATAGAATGGCACCCTCAGAGTTGGTAGAATTGAAGAAGCAAATAAAGGAATTACTGGACAAAGGATTTATTCGAGCCAGCTCCTCACCATGGGGTTCGCCAGTATTATTCGCCAAGAAAAAGGATGGGACACTGAGACTGTGTATAGACTATCGAGCTCTCAATATGGTCACCATCAAAAACAAATATCCGATGCCACGGATAAATGATTTGTTTGACCAGCTCGCACAAGCCAAGGTGTTCTCAAAAATTGATTTAAGATCGGGATATCATCAATTGAAAGTACGGACAGAAGATATCCCTAAGACAGCATTCACCTCCAGATACGGATTATATGAGTTCACAGTGATGCCTTTTGGACTGACGAACGCCCCCGCATATTTTGTCCACCTCATGAACAAAGTGTTTATGAAATTCATGGACAAATTTGTTGTGGTGTTCATTGACGATATTCTGGTATATTCAAGGACACCAGAAGAGCATGCTGAACATCTCAGAATTGTTTTGGGAGAATTAAGGAAACATCAATTGTACGCCAAATTTAGCAAGTGTGAATTTTGGCTAAGACAAGTTGGTTTTCCTAGGCCATATATTAACCCAAGAAGGCGTGGCCGTAGACCCAGAAAAGGTCAAAGCCATACTTGACTGGAAACCACCAGCCAACGTGACAGATGTACGGAGTTTCCTTGGAATGGCTGGATATTACCGGAGGTTTATTGAAGGATTCTCCACTGTGGCAAAACCAATGACCCAGTTGCTCAAGAAAGACAAGAAATTTGTATGGACGGAAGCATGCGAGAAAAGCTTCCAAGAACTCAAGAAGAAACTAACAACAACACCAGTTTTGACCGTGCCAGACATACACAAGAGTTTTGAAGTGTATTGTGACGCGTCCCGGAAGGGCCTCGGATGCGTACTGATGCAAGATGGCAAAGTTGTCGCGTATGCTTCCAGGCAACTACGGAAGCATGAGGAAAATTATCCTACTCATGACTTGGAGCTAGCAGCCGTCATCCATGCACTCAAAGAATGGAGGCACTTTCTGTTGGGAAACCGTTGCGAAATATATACGGACCATAAGAGCCTCAAATATATTTTCACACAACCAGAGCTAAATTTACGGCAACGACGCTGGTTGGAATTGGTCAAGGACTATGATGTCGGTATTCACTATCATCCAGGGAAGGCCAATGTAGTGGCAGATGCTCTTAGTCGGAACCCCAGCCCGGGCAACGACAGTCCACAGAACTTGAGACCTGAGTTTCAGCAGGAGTTCGCTAGACTCAACATGGTGTTAGTCTCTGAGGGCACCGTATCAAATCTGGAGATACATCCCACCCTAATGGAACAAATTAAGAAGGCTCAGCAGGGACATCCCAGCATCGAAGGTATAAAGAGAAAATGAGCCTAGGCAAGGCTTCAGAGTTCGTCACAGACAATGAAGGAATATTATGGTACGGGGACAGACTTTGCGTACCAAACATTGAGGAACTCAAGCAACAAATCCTAACCGAAAGCCACACCGCTCCATACTCGATCCACCCTGGAGGAACCAAAATGTACAAAGACATTCAGGAAAGATTTTGGTGGCACGGTATGAAAAGGGATATAGCCGCATTCATTGCTTGTTGCGATTCATGTCAGCGCATTAAAGCCGAGCATCAAAAGCCAGCAGGGCTGCTACAGCCAAACCGGATACCTGAGTGGAAATGGGATGAAATTGGAATGGACTTCATCGTCGGACTACCTCGATCGCAACGCGGAAATGACGCCATATGGGTCATCACAGATAGGCTAACCAAGGTAGCACATTTCATTCCCGTGAAGACGACCTACTCCACTCAAAGGCTAGCCAAGCTTTATCTCTCCCGTATAGTTTGTCTGCATGGAGTCCCAAAGACTATAATATCCGACCGAGGCACTCAATTTGTCTCTAAATTCTGGGATCACTTACAACAAGCTCTGGGCACGCATCTAGCATTCAGTACAGCGTACCATCCTCAGACTGATGGACAAACGGAACGCGTGAACCAAATCCTAGAGGACATGTTGAGAGCCTGTGTGCTCACCTATGGATCCAGTTGGGAAGAAAGTTTGCCGTATGCCGAGTTTGCTTACAACAACAGTTACCAAGCCAGCTTACAAATGGCACCCTTTGAAGCATTGTACGGACGGAGGTGTCGTACCCCACTGAATTGGTCAGAAACAGGTGACAGTCGTATCTTCGGCCCAGACATGCTCAAGGAGGCCGAGGAGAAGGTTAAACAGATCAGGGACAGACTCAAGACAGCTCAAAGCCGACAGAAGAGCTATTACGATCGAAAACATCGTGAGGTCAGCTTTGAACCCGGTGATTACGTATACCTACGAGTGTCTCCTATGAGGGGCCTACAACGGTTCAAAATTAAGGGGAAGCTAGCCCCGAGATTTATTGGACCATTCTGTGTGATTGCACGAAGAGGCACAGTAGCCTACCAGCTAGACCTACCCAAGGAGCTGTCAGACGTCCACGACGTGTTCCACGTCTCACAGTTGAGGAAATGTGTGAGTAACCCGGAAAAGCATGTATCTCATGAGAGCATTGATGTGCAACCAGATCTCACCTACAGAGAACGGCCAGTAAAGATATTGGAAGAGTCTGAACGGAGGACCCGTCAGAAAACAACTAAATTTTTCAAGGTTCAGTGGAGCAACCACACCGAGGATGAAGCTACATGGGAAAGGGAAGATTTTCTCCAGGCAGAGTATCCATATCTATTTGAGGATCAGCAGAAATCTCGGGGACGAGATTTTTCCTAAGGGGGTAGGTGTTGTGACACCCAAAATTTTATTTGGCTTTTTCAAAACTTTTATTTGATTTGAGGAGGGTTATTTAAAATTTTCTTCTAAAGAACTCTCCCTCTCAAAATATTTTCTTTTATGACAAGTGTTTTGTTTTGGATTCACCCAAGACTTGATTTTGGTCTTGGAGGTTTTTCCATCTTATGTGGACTCAAACCAAATGTTTTCATTTGGGAAATTTCTTTTGAAAATCTTTTAAATAATCCTATGGCATTTGGAGTGATCTTTCCCCCTTTCAAAAAATCCCTCTTGCCATGACCCAAGTGGAAATCCCCTCCCAAAAGCCTTTCCCCATCTTTGGATCATGATATGCTTCAAATCCAGCAAGTTGAACCTCCCCATAATTTTCTTCCATTTAATTCTTATCAAAAATAATTTCTGCCCTCTACTTTGGCTCTTGGAGATTTACAAAGGAGCTACCCTTTCTGCTTTGAGTTTTGCCTCCAAACCAATTTCCCTAGCTAGTCCTTAGAGCCCTCAACCAAGATCCATGAAGATCCACTGGTCTCCAGTTCAAATATTTCAAATTGTGCTTGCTGCAAGTTTGGACCATATTTGCCAAATTTGATGAAATTCATTTGAATTCTCCTCCTAAAAACCTGAGAAAATTCAGGCAGCCTCTGGGTGCATTGAGAGGTCACCTCACTAAGTCCCAGCTCCAGAAATTTTTTTCTTCATGCCAAATCATTTCGTCGAACACCTACAGTGCACTGTTCTGTCAAGTTCAGTTAACAGTTTTAGGAACACTGTCGTTTTCTTCAGAAACTGTTCTCAATCTCGCCAGTACCACGGTGGCGCCTTGCGCCCTGTTCTCTCCTTCTTATCCCTGTGCCGCACGAGCTCCTGGAGTCTTGCGGACGTCGGCGACAAGCAGGAGGAGGTGCGCCACCCGTGAGCGACGGCAGCAGCGGCTTTGCGGCCGCCAGAGAGAGGCGCAGCGTGGTCGGCGCCGCCCAGCGCCGCCCAAGCCACCCGAGGCCGCCGCGTGGCCGTCCACTCACCCGTGCATGCTGCCACCCTTCATCGTGAACTGCTAGGCGCGGAGCGCGCTCTCTGCCGCCGCCGTGCCCGTACGGCCGCCCCGTCGAGGATCGGCGCATTACGCCAAGCCCGACCGAGGATTAGCGGGGGAACAGCACCAGTGAACCTCCCTGATGTTGCCTGGCCGCTTAAACCCACTGCCCAACCACTGCCTCGCCGTAATCGCTCGTCGGAGCTACCCCGTTCACGGCCACCCCCTCGGATCGCCTATAAATAGAGGCCCCGAGCTCGAACTCGAACTCACACCACCCCTACGCACCACCAATACCACACCAAGCCACTGGTAGAGCCACGAGGGAGCCTTCTTCCCCAACTCCGGCCGCCTCGACCCGCCACGGGACCCAGCTCGATTCGCTCCCGTGCGTGCACCTCTACCCCTCAACTCTTGCCAATAGCTTTCTAGTACATCCACTCTCCTGACCCGCGCTTCAATTTGGAGTTTGCAGCATCCACCGGAGTTCTCCACCATCACCCGAACCACCGTCCGCCAGAGAAAGTGTCGCCGTCGATGTGGTGCTCTCCGACGGCCAAGTCCACCACCCACCGACGCGGAAGAACACACTGAAACTCTTGGTACCCTCCGATCTCCCTGTCTCGCTGTGGTTCAACGCCGGCGACCACCGCCGCCTTCGGGCGCCCGTGAAGTTTTAAACCTGACGTGTGGACCCCCCCCGTCAGCCTCTCTTCTTTCTCCCCCTCGAACCGTTTTCTGTTGGCGCCTTCGGGCAAATGCGCTTTCCCTTTGGGCTGGCGCATTTCTTTCCGAACCGTTTTCTGTTTTCTCAGTTAAGTCCCTGGATCTTTTCTGTTTCATCATAGATTAGTCCCTGGACTAAATCCCTTATATCTTTTTAATAAAAGATGATTTTTGATTGATTCTTTTTCTGTCAGTCTTATATTTTGTCTAGTTTTTTATAGTATTTATTTGGAAAATTTTGGAACAATTTTATGCACGCGATGATTTTCACGTTAGTGTACGTTTTCGCTATACCGTAGGTTCCGGAGGAGGTGACGGAGCCGCGAACTTCGCCGAGCTAGACTCCGACTTCTCCGAACCAGGCAAGCATGTTTGAACCTTTGATATGATAGGTGTTTTGCATGTTTGCTTGAATGGTTGTGCATGGCATATGAGCATCGGTGAGTATCTCGTTGCATGCAAGGCAACTATCCGTGTGTTCCGAAGTTACCGTGATCTTTGATGAGAGATGACCTGATCATGTGGTGACATGAAAGGTAGTGAGGTGGTATTGTTGTAGCATGCCAGCCTTACGTCATCCGTTAAACTCCGACGTTAACGTGGACTGAGTCACGTTACCGTTCTTCCCCTTTCGTGCTGCCACATGTTTTCTGCAAAGAATACGGTTTAGTAAGTTGTTAACCTCTTTCCGTGTACACACCAAATAGAGGGGCCGGGATGAGGGTTCCATGGCCCTGGATTAAAGCCAGTCATCCGGTCAGGGGGCATGGGTGTTTCCGGTTGGGACCGAGAGGGGGGCACCCCTTAGAGCGCGCGTATATAAATTTGATCCCATGCTACGCGAGGTTGTAGCCTCCCCGTCTCAAGGTTTTTCTTGAACGTTGCCGAGGGTGATTCCTGGCATCGGAATGTTGAATGGGTGTGTACTGGTTAGATGTGTTTCTCCTAAAACACCGTAAACGGAACTAGTCCTTGTGACTACTGAAATCCGTTGGCTGTGGTTAAAGTACAAACTCTGCAGAGTCAAATCCTTCCGAGTCATCGTGTCCGTGATCAAGGACCATGGCCAGTATATCCATATCTATGTCAATCCTCGTGGTAAATCCCCGGTGAACAAGCTTGAGTGGTATACTCGTTTGTAGTGTTATTCCTGTGGATGGACTGACCTTTATTTTATCACGTATCTGAATATTTCCTTGTTGTGATATTAAATTCATGAGCTGCTAAATTATTAAGTGGTGAAATATAAGCCCTTTATGTGATGTCGCTCAGACGTCCGACTGTGGCACTCTTGTTATTTACTTTTGATATAAGCCCTTTATGTGATGTCGCTCAGACGTCCGACTGTGGCACTCTTGTTATTTACTTTTGATATAAGCCCTTTATGTGATGTCGCTCAGACGTCCGACTGTGGCACTCTTGTTATTTACTTTTGATATAAGCCCTTTATGTGATGTCGCTCAGACGTCCGACTGTGGCACTCTTGTTATTTACTTTCAATATAAGCCCTTTATGTGATGTCGCTTCAGACGTCCGACTATGGCACGCACTGTCATTTATTTTCCATTATAAGCCCTTTATGTGGTGTCGCCTTGACGCCTGACTGCGGCATTTGTTTTTCATTTGTATCCTTTTGAGGAGTCATTCAGACACTCGATTGGCCCTCAGTATTATTTTGGGATTTTGGGAGGACTACCGCCCGACTTCCCTTTTATTTTCCATGCATTATTATCTCATTGTCTGAGTGCGCTTGTTAATCTGTTCATATGTATCATGTTTACATTTGTTATATCTTATGTCCGAACTATCTTGCGAGTACTTTCATAGTACTCACCTGGCTTATTGATTTGGCCAGATGTTGACGAAGGCGATCTCATGGATGAAGAGTTTGATAGCGAGTCCGACGCCTAGAGGAGTCCCAGTCAGTCCCGTGCGATCCTGGATATTGGTCACTTGTATTTTATACGCTTCCGCCACCCACAATAAGAATCCTCGAGCCTCACTCTGACGCTCGAAGAGTTGTTAGATTCAGGAGTCTTGTCACCCGTTTCACTGTGGTATACCCACCACCGTTGTTTCTTTGCGAGTCAGTAGTATGCCACCCTATCCGCCTTTAAGTATTATTGGCGTGCTTGTAATAAAATGTTGAGCAGTCTCCGCTCAACCTTGTATTATATTTAGTACTCCTGGTTTCTCTTCTGTGATCAAGATATTGTCTGCCAGTGAGAAGGATTTCTTCTCTATTGGTCCGTAAAAGGGATCGTTTTCTCAATAAATATTTTTATTGAAAAGCCGGTCATGACAGGTGTTCTCTTCTTCCAGTTTACCGACTGAGGCCAGCTTCTGGTCAGCAAGTGCAGTTTTCTCTTCTGCTGTTTTCTGTGCGGCTGCAAGCTCCAGATCCTTCTGCGCCAAAGCCTGGTTCATCGTTTCTGAAAGAGATAACACTTGGTTCAGAGGAAGGAAATAACACTCAGTTCAGAAAAGAGTCAGTCGACAAGTTTTTCATACCAACTGCATCATCCTTAGCCTTCTGCAATTCGTCTTGGCTAACTCCAGATCAAGATTGAGCTAGATCTGCTTCTCCTCCAAGTCAGCAAACCGAGCTCCAAGTTCACAAGATTTCTGTGGTTAGGGGATAATCAGTCGACAGACATGAAGATTGGTTGCTTCCGAGCAATAGAGTGACAAGTTCAAAAAAGTTCTAAGACTACTACCGAATCAAACATCCAATAGTAGTCTCGGGGACTACACCCAGTGGGTGCACTTGGCGTGCCCCCACTGGTCCAGTTTCTACTCGACATGGTCCGACCAGGTTGAGTAAAAAAATGCAATAGTTTTTCTAAGACCCCAACTGACTGCCCGCAGTCGACCGCGGTCTCGGGGACTACACCCAGTGGGTGCACTCAGCGTGCCCCCACTGGTTCAGATTCCACTCGACATGGTCTGCCCAGACCGAGTGGAAGAACTGAAGAACAAGATATTTTTATCAAGACCTCCGCCGAATCACACATTCGACGATGGCCTCGGGGACTACACCCAGTGGGTGCACTCTGCGTGCCCCCACTAGTCTAAAGCTACAATCAACATAACCTAGTTGATTCGATCGAGAAAACACCCACTGGGTGTACGGATGCACAAGAAAAGTTTTCAGGTAGCATATCCTAACAAAACAAGCGACAAGCTAAAGGGTTAGTCGAAAATCAACCAACCTGGACGTTGGTCTGGAGAGCTGAGCTGGCATCATAAGCAGCTTGACTGGCCTCCTGAACCACTTTCATCTGCTCCATTATGATGTCTGCCTGGCGTATAGCTTCCTTGGCAGCACCCACTTGGTCCTCTGGGACGTGATGCTCAGTGAAGAGTGAAGACGGTGGATTAGCTAGAATCTATGCAGTCGATGCTGAGGGCTGGCCACTCGACAATGGTACGACAAAAGTCACAGAAGCCCGGTTGGCATCGCCGGTCTCCTGGATCACCGGTTCCGTCACTGGCGTCGACTGAGGTGTCTTACCAGTTGATGTTTTCCTACTCCTCCTTCCCATGGGCCTCAGCGGCACATCCTCCTCTTCGTCTAGAAGATCAATGACATTGGGAGGAGCTGCAAAAGAATCTATCGCTAGAGTTTAGTCGACCGACAAAATGGCTGAGAAAGTAAAAACAAAATTGCAAGAGTCATACCCGGATTAGAAGTGACTGTGTCTTCCATTTCCTGGTCATCATTTTTATAAGCAGAAGTCCCAGAAGTAGCGGCACTACAAATTCAAAAGCCATTCGGTTAGAACAGATAAATGAGTCGACCAAAGAGCAAGTCATGTCAAACTGAGAAGTCAAGTTCAAGGATTACCCAGAAGCAATAGGTACAGCCACTTTGATCTTGGGCAAGGCCTTCCGAGGTTTTTGCGGCACGACTTTGAGCTGCTTTGGAGTCTTCTCAGTCGGCACAGGAGAAGTCGTCCGAGTGCGCTTTGAAGACTAACCAGTCTGCACAGTTGCTTTCCCTCGGATGCTGGCTAGGTCATGGGTATGCTTGGATCGCCTTTCCGTGCGAGGAGGAGAATCGACCTCTTCACCATCGCTCGGGTCATCACTCTCCTCCTCCTCCCCTCCGTCAGACTGCCAGTCGGTGCTTTCCTCTCCGCTCACCTCTCCCTCCTGCTCCTGCATCTGCTCTTCGTTGGGCATTGAATACATCTCAGTGAAGACCTGCAAGACAACAAGTTGAACAGATAACAGTTAGTTGACAAGAACAATTACACAATAGATCAAGAAGACACTCGGAAATTCAGAGTCGGACCTTGTCTGGTTCATAAGAGTTGTCGAGTGGAGGAATCCTCCTGGACCCTCTAGGGTTATCCTTGTTGCCGGTGATGCCCTGCAGCCATTGCGCCACCGTACCCTCTTCAACCTCTTCCGGGTGAATCCGAGTGGAGTCGTCAATGCCCGAATACAGCCACATCGGATGATCACGGGCTTGAAGTGGTTGGATGCGTCGACTGAGAAAGACCTCTAACAGATCCATGCCAGTCACGTCGTCGCGGACAAGCTGGACCACTCGCTCAACCAAAGTCTTCACCTCCACTTTCTCCGCTGGAGTCACTTTCAAGGAAGAGGGCTTTTCGACTCGAGCCATGGAAAAGGGGGGAGTCCAGTCGACTGACTAGGAGTCGGCTGGTCCTTGCAGTAGAACCAGGTCGACTGCCACCCTCTGACTGGCTCGGGAAGAATCATGGCTGGGAAGGTGCTCTTACTCCTCATTTGGATCCCCAGACCCCCGCACATCTGAATCACGTGCGTCCTCTCATCACTCGGGTTGGCCTTCTTGACCGACTGAGAACGACAGGTGAAAATGTGTTTGAAGAGACCCCAGTGCGGTCGACACCCCAGGAAATTCTCACACATGGACACATATGCGGCAAGATACGTGACGGTGTTGGGAGAAAATGGTGAAGTTGAGCTCCGAAGAAGTTCAAAAAGCCTCGGAAGAAAGGATGGGGAGGCAGAGAAAAACCGCGGTCGACGTGAGTAGCGAGAAGGACGCACTCACCCTCCTGCGGCCGTGGCTCGGTTTTGTCCTCCGGAAGCCGACAAGACCCGTGGGGGATCAATCCCCCCTCGACCAAATCCTCCACATCCTCCAGCTGGATCATCGACCGGATCCAGTTGCCTTGAATCCAGCCGGGCGGCAGGCCAGATCTCGACGAAGATCCACCCTGGCTGGTCTTCTTCCCCTTCGCCTTTGCCGTCGCCTTCTTCGCGCGCTCCAAGGCCACCGTCTTCTCCTTCCCCATTGCGGCAGATGGATCTCAAGCAGGATGGCGGCACCGAGGGCAGAGGTGGATGCATTGGAGAAACAGAGGAGAAAGGGAGAGATTGGGCGCACTATACAGAAAACCCCAGCCACGGCGCTTTATATATGGCCTTTTCCCGAGTGCCTGACTTGTGGGCCCAGGTAATCCTGTCAAATCCCACAACAGTGGCGTGCACAGTACGTGGCGAAAAAGGTGGCGCGGAGATCGAGCGCCTGCCTAATCCACTCCGATTACTGCGGCCTCCTCCGTCCCGCGCGCTTCCCCAAATTTCAAATCCCGCAAGATCCGGGAGCAGCAGGGCAATCTGTCAGGCCGAATATTTTATACCATACCAAATACTCGAAGCTTATTGACGAAAGATCACTCGACAATTTCTGAATGGCTCAAGGCGACTGAAAATGAAGTTGAAACTTTTTGCGTGGTTTGCTAATCTAAGTCATTTGCTTCGGAAGCAGGAAAGTTGAGTCGGAACCACCTTCAACTTCAATTCCACTCGGACCCAGACCCATTCGGCGGATAATGATGACAACATGTACCTAGGGCAATAGACCTGATCAAAGTACCCTACCCAAGGACACTTCCCTGCAATCAAAGACATCCAAAGGACAACAGACTCTACCGACTGGAATCACCACAGGACTCAACCCACTCGACTGAGTGTTCACTCGGATATCCCAATTCCATTCGACCATACCAGAATCCACTCAGAGAACACAAGGTCTAAAGTCACTCTGAATGACAACGGTCGGGTGTTCACTCTGTATAATGGTCATTTATGTAACTTTAATGCTGGCGTTACCAGTAACGTTCCTACCTTTATGTACATTGAACCCTGTGTAACTGAGGGCCGGAGGGGTCTGGCAAACTCTATATAAGCCACCCCCCTCCTCAGGCATAAGGGTTCGCACCCCCTATAACTCCACACATATAATCCAATCGACCGAGCTCCCGAGCACCGAGACGTAGGGCTGTTACTTCCACTGTGAAGGACCTGAACTCGTAAATCTTGTGTGTACAACTTCACCATAGCTAGGATCTAGTCTCCTCATACCTACCCCCCATTCTACTGTCAGTCTTAGAACCACGACAGTTACCTCTGTATAACTATATCTCCCACCATCGTTTTAAATGTGTGCTGGAACTATGCTTCCATCAAGAATTGCTAATATTATATATTGGCAATGCCTGTTCATTATAGAGAAAAATGTTTTTTCACTGTAAATCTGCATATTCAGTAGATCAATAGACTACCCAGGGATAATCATGTGACATTATTTCTGAACTATCAAGTACATAGGTATTATAAATTCGACACAGTTGCATAATCTACCCAGCAATTATAGACATTCTAATCGGTAAAAAAGAGTAAGTTTAGAAATTGTTTGACATGAACGCAGAAACAAGATATACTCATTAGAAGTTGTGTTGAATCGCAAGTTATTAAGAATGTATCTATGGACACACATCAAGTATAGTAACCTTCTCTTGTTATAAAACGACCACTTTGAGAGACAGGGTGATTTGGCTCCCGAGCTCAGCAACCGCTCCCCGCTCTTCCTGGGGAGAGACCACGACGATCTGCGCTTCATTCGGACGCTAGGCGGCACATGACACACCTGCTGCTAGTCCCCCATCAGACAGTTCCTGAAGATGCAGCCAGTTTATCTCGACCTCCTTGACAGGATGCTCACCTTCGACTTGCTACAGAGGATCACAGGTGTGTTACATGTTCGTGTCAATCTGCTTTAGTCTGCTTTGTCATATCAGGAGGCCTGATAAATGGTATTTTTCTACTATCTAGGCATTCCCCCCTGATAAAGGCAGTTAGTGAACTTTTTATTGAAGAATATGCTGAACTAACCACCATCTCCATCTAGTATCTACTATTATGTCGATTTGATTTCGATCTCTAGTTGTATCCTAACTTTTGTAGTGTCGTTTGAATTGACCTAGGCTTGAACCATCAACGCGAATGAAAAATTGAACCAAGAACTAGAAATAGTTTAGTTCGTTATGTAGTTACTGCCATGGCTGATATTGTTGTTGATTTATTGGCTAGAAGGGCTACATGACCAGTCCAGCAATGGTGTGCGAAGCATGGTTTGCTACATATGCAGATGAGACATCTCTGAAAAACTGACATCAGGTTAGCACAACTCATTTGTACCATCAGGCACTTAAATCATACTATGATGACTATGTGTTTGGTTTGTTTGCACAAAGGAAACCATTAGTTGTTCACACTCTTTATTTATCATTGAGTTATCTTTTTTATGTGCAAGAACATGTTCTTATGGGTGTCATGGTCTGATGGCCAATGATACTATCATGTAATTCAGTCTCTTGCACAAAGAAGATTCTTGAGGTGATGCTATGTAGTTTGAGCTTATCAACGTATTTGGCAGCCTTTGGAACTAACTAGTTGGTTTATCCCTATTCATGTGCAGACTTTGGCAGCTAAAGGAGTGTCTATCAACAAAATTCCACCACCTCCTGTTTGTTCGGTTGCTTGCGGGTTTTGGAAACAAGCACAGAACCACCAACTTTGTGCTCAGCAACATGTAGAAAATGAAGTCCTTTTGAAGACCAACTCTTGGGTCATTGCATAGCTAACATACTGTAACAAGTAGTTTTTTTGTAGTAGTAGATACTTGGCTTGACCAACAACACTTGTACATGCTGATTTAGGTATTCTGCTAGCTGTAGCATATAGGTTTTTTTTATTTTGGTTCCAAACTGAGCTTAAATCTGGTTCTAAACTGACCTTGAGTCTGATGTATGTGCCATTTGAACACGAATCTGATGTGTACATTGAATTACGACTATAATCTATAAATTCGAATTATAGCTCAAAATTTAATTATTTGAATTATGGCTGCTATGAATTAAAATTCGAATTGCAAATTTGTATATTGAGATAAATGATTCAAAATGGCTCCATGATCTTTCCCTAGAGCCAACCTCGTTTGTAGGTAAACCACCTTGCCACGTTGGACATGCAGTCAGGATCAAACTTTCCCTAGGGCCTGCAACGCTAGGTAAACAAATGGTTTCCCTAGGGTTTGGAAGGTGCACTCTAGGTAAAGAGCTCTTTACCGACTATACTTTACCTAAGGTTCTTTCCCTAGGGCAACCTCTAGGTGAAGCCTTTACCTATGGTTTTTTGCATTTCACCTAGGGTATATGGCCCTAGGAATAATTGTAGTTTCTAGTAGTGGATCTAAGCATATATGGCCATTCAAATATATTTGATCATGATTATTATTGTTAACAATTATCTATATGATAAGTAAGTTGGGAGGCGAAACATTAAGCCCCTATCTTTATCTGTGTCCAATGGATGCTATTTGTTCTAAAAATATGCTTTGAGTGGTAGCAATCATGGAAGACTATATGATAGTTGAGTATGTGGGATTTGCTAAATCAAAGCTCTTACATAGACCCTTCCTGAAAATAAGATGAATTGCAATTGTTAGATGACTCATAACTTAGTTTGTTAGTTTTCAAGAAAGATTATGGTCTATGCTTTAACATGTGAATAACTTGTTACTTGAGCATGAGAAGCTTTATGATATGAGCTACTGTTATGATATATAATGATGCTAGAAAAAGTGATTGAAATTATCATTAATCAAACTTGTGCACTTGCTAGCATTCACACTTCATAAATTATTTCTTTTATCATTTACTTACTCGAGGACGAGCAGGAATTAAGCTTGGGGATGCTGATACGTCTACACGTATCTATGATTTATGAAGTATTCATGCCATGTTTACAATAATTTTATATGATTTTGGTATGATTTGATTAGAACTAACCCGGACTAACGCTGTTTTCAGCAGAACTACCGTGGTGTTGTTTTTTTGTGCAGAAATAAAAGTTCTCAGAACGAGCTGAAAATTTACGGAGAATATTTTTGGAAAATATAAAAAATACTGGAACGAAAAGATATCGGAGAGGAGTCCCGAGGCAACCACAAGGGTAGGGGCGCGCCCCCCTGCCTTGTCGTCGCCTCGTGGGCCCCTTGACTTGTCCCCGACACCAACACCTCCTATAAGTCCCAAAAACCTCAGAAATGAACCGAGATCAGGAGTTCCACCACTGCAAGCCTCTATATCCACGAAAAACCAATTAGGAGTCCGTTCCGGCACCCTGCCTGAGGGGGAAACCATCACCGGAGGCCATCTTCATCATCCCGATGCTCTCCATGACGAGGAGGGAGTAGTTCACCTTCGGGGCTGAGGGTATGTACCAGTAGCTATGTGTTTGATCTCTCTCTCTCTCTCTCGTGTTCTTGATATGGCACGATCTTGATGTACCGTGAGCTTTGTTATTATAGTTGGATCATATGGTGTGTCTCCCCCTCTACCTTCTTGTGATGAATTGAGTTTTACCTTTGAGGTTTCATTATTATCGGATTGAATACTATTATGGATTTGAGAACACTTGATGTATGTCTTGCGTGGGATACCCGTGGTGACAATGGGGTGTTCTATTGATCCACTTTACGTATGTTTTGGCACTCAACTCACGGATTCCTGAGGTGACATTGGGGTAATCTATGCATAGGGGTTGATGCATGTTTTCGTCCTTGTTTCTTCGGTAGTAATCTTGGGGCACTCTTTGAGGTTCTTTATGTTGGATTGAATATTATGAATCCGAAGTTGTTTGATGCATATCGTATAATTGACCCATGGATACTTGTGGTGACATTGGAGTATCTATGTGACATTAGGGTTGATTGATGTGTGTCATATGGTGTTATTTTACTACGAACTCTAGGGCTGTTTGTGACACTTATAGGAATAGCTCAATGGATTGATCGGAAAGAATAACTTTGAGGTGGTTTCGTACCCTACAAGCAATTTCATCTTATGTTCTCCGCGATAGGAACTTTGGAGTGACTTTTGTCGCACGTTGAGGGATTGCTATATGATTTAATTATGTTATCATTGTTGAGAGAACTTGCACCAGTGAAAGTATGAACCCTAGGCCTTGTTTCCAAGCATTGCAATGCCGTTTTCGCTCACTTTTGTTACTAGTTACCTTGTTGTTTTTATATTTTTCAGGTTACAAAAACCTATATGTACCATCCATATTGCACTTGTATCACCATCTCTTCGACGAACTAGTGCACCTATACAATTTACCATTGTATTGGGTGTGTTGGGGACACAAGAGACTCTTTGTTATTTAGTTGCAGGGTTGTTTGAGAGAGACCATCTTCATCCTACGCCTCCCACGGATTGATAAACCTTAGGTCATCCACTTGAGGGAAATTTGCTACTATCCTTCAAAACTCTGCGCTTGGAGGCCCAATACGAGTCTACAAGAAGAAGGTTGCGTAGTAGTCATCAGTTAACACCTCGGTCACCGAAGACCAAGAGGGAGCATCCCTCCTGCTGGCTGACGCGGGGAAGGAGTCCGGACCGTCCAAACCCCATCCGTCGACCACTCCCTAGCTCCCAAGGCCCTCGACGGCAAAGGCTCCTCCTAGCGGGGAAGGGGCCGGGGGGCCAATGTCAACGCCGAACACCTCTACATGAGCGGCGGCTGGCTGGCCAGACGTGCTGGAGGAGCTAGTGGAAAAATTCTGTCATCATTGATGGGCACCGCACTCTTATGAGTGCAGTTATGCAGGGTGTTCGGTTCGTCCAATCCGGACTGAACAACGCTGTCCAAGGCCTTCTAACAGGCTTTGAGGTAAGTCAAGTAATGCTCTTTCCTCATAATGCAGTTGTAATTGTTAGTTCGGGTAGGCCGTGTACATAGTAGCCCCCGAGACTCTGCTACGACCTCGGAGAGACCTGCAGAGGATCAAATTCGGTAGGCCGATTAATAATGTCGACCTTTCTTTTGCTGGCGTAGGCATCTTCCGTGGTTGCGGCTGCTAATGCCGCGGCGTTAGAGGAGATGGATCAGAAGCTGAAGCTTTCAGATAAAGAGCTTGACCTTGTCAAAAATGGCTTGACGAGGCGCAAGGTAAGCCTTTTGATAAGGTGTATAGTGTACTTGATGCCGGATATTTATGATCCGGACTGTGAGCTAATCCTTTATTGTGTTGATCTTTGTAGTGGCCGCCGCCGAAGTTGAAGGCTTGAGGGAGGCTTTAAAGAAAGTCGAGGCCGAGGTAGCCGCGAAGAAAGAGACCGCTGAGAAGGCGGTGGCCGAGCTTGAGAAAGCCAAGCTTGCTGCTGGGCAGCATGAGGCTTGAGTGTCCGAAGTCCAAGTGGAGCTCCAAGATGCCACCGAGAAGCTGGAGGCCCTTGAGAAGGGGCAGGAGGATCAATCTTCCCGGCTATCCAAGGCGGAGAAGGAGCTCCAGGAGGAGAAGACTGACGCGTGAGGTGTCTAGGAGGAGCTCCGTCAAGCCACGCAAATTGCAAATGGTAAGAAATACTTACTACAGAGTGTGTTCGGAGGCAACAGGTTTGCCCTGCTGACGCGGGTCCGGCGCTCCGCAGGCGTCTTCACCGAACTTCCAAAGAATGTGGCGGCTGCCGCGAGGCACTATGCCACCCTCGAGGAGGACTCCACGCAACGGCTCTTCTAGTCACAGTTTTCGGATTTTGAGCGTCCTCCCCTCCTCAGCGATCAAATCAAGCAGCTGATGGAGATGCATCAGATGTCCGAGCTGGCCGTGAAGGACCTCTGTGTCAATCTGTGGCTTACCGAGCCCCTTCAGGACACCTACTTCGGCCTTCTGCAGAAGCTGCGGGAGGCACCGCTCCGGATTGACGCTTTAAAGCAGTCATCGTGCCTTGAGGGGGCGAGGCTTGCATTCGCGAAGACCATGGTGCATTGGCCGAAGATCAATCCGATGGACATGGCCACTGGTCCTCCGCCCAAGGGAAAGGAGCATCGCCGCCCTGAGCAGTACTTTGCATAGGTGATGAATGGCGCGCGGGCCAGTGTTCGAAAGATGTAATATTTGAGTGATTGTATCAAGTTTGTAATGTTTTGGACCTTATGCTTTATTATGCGTCCGTTTGACTTATGTTATACTCTCATGACTTAATTTTGACTCCTGTGCGGCAGTGTGTTTATTCTGAAAGCTCCCAGTCATCGGCTTCAGCCCCCCGGTGAATATCACGAGGGGTGTTTTGTCTCTGCACTGTTACCCTTAGCCAATGTCTTGGTATGCGGAGGCGGTAGTGCGGGAGCGAAACTAGGCAATCAGACTATTCGGTTTTACTGCTTTCACTTAGCCTTAGGAGCTTGAAATTGGGGCCTAGGGACTAGCCCCCCGTGTTTCGTGATGTACTTGGGGGTCAGTACCTACCCCTTTCCGATCACATGGTTTGCGTTAAGACGAACCCTTCGTGTGACACGGTAAAATCGCCAACGATTTGTAGAGTCAAACCTTGTCATCGGATCGCTGATCAGTTCGCGCTTACTATGACGGTCACTTTTCGGCTTTGTCCTCCTGAGGTACTTAACTGGGCGAGCCAGAAGTACAATCACAGGGTGTTCTCCCTTTGCCCTCTTAGCCGAACGTGCGGAACATAAGGGGCAAACACAGGAGCTGGGCAACCCAACTATTGACCCAAGACATAGTTCGGTACTTGATGCATATAGTGCAATATCCGAGATGTCGAACACATAGCGGGGGAGCAGTGTCGAACTTGGTGGCCGAGCTGATGGAGAAATCAAGCTCTTGGTTATAACCGATCGTGTTTTTATGCCGAGCTGTTCGAAGAGCGAGGGGAGAATCGGAAAGGGAAAGACAAATCGCGTGATGCGGATATCCAAACACCGTAAAGGGTATTTTTATTATTTCTCGTAAGCTTGGGACGTCTAGCCGTACAATTCGAACTGCAAAGGCAGTACTTGTAAGAGAAAAAGAAAAATAAAGTTTACAGAGTAAAGGTTGACGCAGGGCCTTGATGCGTGGGTTGAAGCCTTCACTGTGCCCTGCTGCACGCCTGCGCCTTTGCTTCTGATAGGTGGGGGTTGGGACCTTCAATGAGAACTTGATGGGCAAGGACCCTGCCCAGGAAGCTTTATGCTCGGGGGTATCCAAAATTGGTCACCGGGCCGTCTGAAGGCAAGTTAATTCTGAAGTTCGGTTTAACTAAACATGCACTTCAGATGTATTAATGTATGCCTCACGGCTGCCCATAGTATTTTTAGTGCGAAGTTGTGCTGACGAGGCACATGGAGCTTGAAGAATGTGATGAAAATATGCTCTAGAGGAAATAATAAAATGGTTATTATTATATTTCCTAAATTATGATAAAGGTTTATTATTTATGCTAGAATTGTATTGACCGGAAACTTAAATACATGTGTGGATACATAAACAAATACCGTGTCCCTAGTGAGCCTCTATTAGACTAGCTCGTTGATCAAAGATGGTTAAGGCTTCCTAACAATGGACATGTGTTATCATTTGATAAACATGATCACATCATTAGGAGAATACTGTGATGGACAAGACCCATCCGTTAACTTAGCATAATGATCGTTCAGTTTTCTTGCTATTGCTTTCTTCATGTCAAATACATATTCCTTCGACTATGAGATTATGCAACTCCCGGATACCAAAGATATACCTTTTGTGCTGTCAAACATCACAAAGTAACTGGGTGATCATAAAGATGCTCTACAGTTATCTCCGAAGGTGTTTGTTGAGTTGGCATAGATCGAGATTAGGATTTGTCACTCCGAGTATCGGAGAGGTATCTCTGGCCCTCTCGGTAATACACATCATAAGCTTGCAAGCAAACGACTAAGGAGTTAGTCACGAGGTGATGTATTAGGAACGAGCAAAGAGACTTGCCGGTAACGAGATTGAACTAGGTATGAAGATACCGACGATCAAATCTCGGGCAAGTAACACACCGATGGACAAAGGGAATTACGTATGTTGTCATAACGGTTCGACTGATAAAGATCTTTGTAGAATATGTAGGAGCCAATATGGGCATCCAGGTTCCGCTATTGGTTATTGACCGAAGAGGTGTCTCGGTCATGTCTACATAGTTCTCGAAACCGTAGGGTGCGCACGCACTACAAAAAAAGACACATCCGTGACATTTTGGGCCGAACGAAATTTGTTTCTGTCATACTTATGACACTTCTATGACGATAATTGTGACAAAACCCGGTATCATCATAGATGTGGTGGGCTCCTACTTCTATGACAAAAAATCATGACAGAAAATGGGCTTTTCGTCCTGGGCCGGCCGGAGATGCACCTGCATGACATTCTTTGGGCCGTCCATGACGAAAAAAACCGTGGTAGAAGCGAGGGCTAGGAAAATATCGGGGTGTTCCCGGTTACGGTGGGTGGTCGGGGACGAGCGATGCACGGAGGTTTGCGCGTTTCTCTCGTACACGCACACGCGTGGGTGCGAGGTGTTGGGCTCTAACTGAACCTGAGCGAGGCGTTCGCCTACTGAACCCGAGCGATTGCACTGCAGGCTACGCGTTACTGAACCCGAGCGATCGATCGATGGCTGTTAACTGAACCTGATCGAGCGATTCCTTCGCTACTGCTGCTAACTGAAGCCGATCGATGCTGCCTCTGGGTGAACAGTGAGTGTTTGTGGGGGGGTTTGGATGAACAATTCCCGGTGGGGGTGGATGAATAGGACCCCGTGGTGTTGCCTCTGGATGAACAGGACCCCGATGGATCGAGCCAGTTGGGGCTGGATGAACAGGCCCCCGTGGAGGGCTGGATGAACAGGACGACCCCGTGGAGGGCTGGATGAACAGTACGGTGGAGGGCTGGATGAACAGTAGCCCGTGGAGGGGTGGTTGAATAGGAGCCCGTGGAGAGGGCTGGTTGAACAGTAGCCGGTGGAGTAGTGCGCGGTGGAGGCTGGATGAACAGGAGCCCGTGGATGAACAGTCGCAGGTGGAGGCTGGAGGAGGTCGACGGTGGATGAACAGTAGCCCGTGGAGGCTGAAGGGGCTCGATGGTGGAGATGAACAGTATCCCGTGGAGTCCCGTTTTGTGGTACGCCACACCCCTCCCGGTGAACAGGACCCCCGTTTAGACCGTAGCGCTCCAACACAAGTCGGTTTCCTCCGTTTTGCGGTACGCCACACCCCTCCCGATCAACAGGACCCCGTTTCGATAGTAGGAGGTCCAACACAAGTCCGTTTCCTCCGTTTTGCGGTATGCCAGACCCCTCCCAATGAACAGGATCCCGTTTCGAACGTGGCCAGTCGAACACAAGGCCGTTTCCTCCGTTCTGCGGTACCCAGGCCTCGTTTCCATCGGTTTTTCCGTCCAAGCCGGTTGGCTCCCATGTGTTCCGTTGCCTCCCGATAAACACGACGCATTCTGTTGCCTCCCCATGAACACGACGACGACGCAGTTTCTCCGTTCCGACCCAGCCATGTATACGAGCCCTGGCCGTACGTATGCGCGAGCAGGCTTTCGAGACCCCGCCCGTATGTACGTACGTGGCCGTATTTTCTTTCTTGCACGCTGGCCTCTGTACGTACGTGTACATGCTACGTGCGCGCCTCTACTACGACACGTGCGCGCCTCTACATCGACCAGTATGTACGTACACGTTCGCGACCAGAATGACAATGCTATGTACGCTTTGACCAGGTGGGTCCCGACTGTCAGGCACTTCCTTCCGTGCAAAGATGTAGCTAGTGGGTCCCAGCAGTCAGGGGGCTAATCGTTTCTTTTTTCTGGACACACTTCCTTGCGTGCGAAGATGTAGCTGGTGGGTCCCAGCAGTCAGGGGGGAAACATTTTTTTCACAAAATACGGTGGCCCGTCCGGTGGGTCCATGCTGTCAGGTGGAGGAATAATTATTTTGTGCGTAATAAGGAGGCACTTCCTTGCGGCCGTCGTGGACCCAGCTGTCAGCCTCTCCATGTACAGTACTCTTCCAATGGAAGTCGTTCCTTGACCACGTTGACCACGCCGCGCCGACAGCACCAGGGCGGTGGACGACGGCGAGGCCTAGGAAGGGGACGATGCGGAGCAGGGGAAGACGCGGCAGTGGAAGCCCGCACGGAGAGGAGTACGAGGGTTCACTGGTTCGGCTGTGGTGTGAGGCTGCCGTCGCCGCAGGGCCTGGCCAGCGGTGGGAATAGTAGGGGGCGGTGAGGCCTCCGCAGCAGCACAGCCGGCCATGGGAGGCAGGAGAATGCGGCACGACCGGCGTTGCTTTGAGCGGCTGGAGCAAGAAGACCAGAGGTTGAAGAAGCACCACGGCCGTTGGATGGACATCGTACGGTCATTGGAGCTAGAATCGTTCATATTGACTAAGTTGACAAAGCACTCCATCCCTGTCAACTTAGTAGGCCCACAAGTAAACCTCCCACCAACGTGGGTCCCAACTAGCAATGGGAGTATTCATTTTTTTGTGCGTAATAAGGAGGCACTTCCGGTGGGTCCGAGCTGACAGCGGGGGGAACATTTTTTCGCGAAATACGGTGGCCCGTCCGGTGGGTCCCAGCAGTCAGGGGGGAAACTTTTTTTGCCAAATACGGTGGCCCGTCCGGTGGGTCCCTGCTGTCAGGTGGAGGAATAATTATTTTGCGCGTAATAAGGAGCCAATTCCTTGCGGCTGCCGTGGACCCAGCTGTCAGCCTATCAACGTACAGTACTCTTCCGATGGAAGACGTTCCTTGACCACGTTGACCACGCCGCACCGAGAGCACCAGGGCGGTGGACGACGGCGAGTCCTAGGAAGGGGACGACGCGGAGCCGAGGAAGACGCGGTAGTGGATGCCCACGCGTAGAGGAGTATGAGGGTTCACTGGTTCAGACTAGTTCACGCGTTGAGAAAATGAACCACCCAAATTTTTTGTGTAGTTCAACTGAAATGGAGCATCCCTGGTGTGCAGACTAATTAAGTGCCAGATGAATATACGCATCAACCAACTTGTCTGGAATCTTTAGACTCCATGCCATACAGTTCGCTACCATATCTGCCGATAACCAAAAGGCACAAGTTGGGACCAAAGACTGGACTGTGTTTTTATGGGCTATGCGCCAAGCAATATTTTTAGCATTCACTCTCCTAATACTTGGAGTTTGAAAACTGGTTGACGCCGGTTGATACTCGAATGAATATAGGCACTTCTTGTCAACATCGATGCTTGTCTGAGTGAACTTTGGAGTACATAGCAGTAGCATAAGTATCTGTCCATCTGATCTTTTTGTGCTGTTCTACTGAAATCACCCAATGCAATGATTTGCCTGCGAGTTCAGGCTCCAAGTTACTCCTTTATAAAATCGGCAAACAGTAGCACAATACCAAATTAACAATACATGACAAGCACAATAATCAGGATAAAGACCAGTACCAACCTGTGTGAGGTAGCATATCAATTACTATTTCCTTTGACTGGAAGCCGAGATAAGCTAAGCGACTGACAACAAAGGAAGAAAGTAGGCCCAGGTTAGCGACTGACGGGAAAGGACGGAAGCTGTCGAGGCAATGAAGCACCCAAAGTTTTTGTGCAGTTCCACCAAAATCAAGCATCCCTGTTGGCACATATATTGAGAGAGTGAGATTACTGTAATAGTGGGACTAGTTGATGAAACATACACTAACAAATAGAAGCACCCTCATTATCTTAATGGGTAAAGTTAGCAACATAGTAGTCATGCTTAACGAGAGGTATTAGTTTATTTAATCAGTGCCAATTAGCTCAACACTCAAAGCATTGCCATGTATCATAGGTTGCAAAACTTTAACGTGCAAAGATAAAGGAGTTTCTCATGACAGTAGCACGATACAAATAGAGATGACAACAAACTAATATGGATGAAGGCCTTAGGCCCGTACCAACCCGAGGAAAAAAGCTTATTCATGTAGTCCCATAAGAGATGATAAAGCACTCACTGGAATCACTCAATAGTATATATTTTTGTGCACTTCAAATGTATGGTTGAAATCACTCTTGTTTACCAGTGCTGAGATTATATCGAAAGATTATCAAGAACTTCCAGCAGAGTTAAAGCACTGGCTGGGATACAGTTCATTGTATTATATTGTGTAGTTCCACTAAAATGTATGATTGGCACAACATGATCCCTGTTTGCACAAGTAGGAACAAGGTGAAACCTTCATTACCTTAGTGAGAAAGGATAGAAAGACATTAGCATATTACTCTAACAGTAGCATCAAATTCATGATGGACAATACGCAAAACATTGCCTCATTGAACCAATGGCAATAAATTGACATGCAAAACAATAGCACTATTATGTCATGACACTAATAATATTCCCTCCCTGCTCCACCACATGATTCACCTCCATAGACAAACATACACACGTACATGATTCAGCATAGCATGCTACTAAAGATTTGTTTAACTCCGACAGGAAAATTAGGCAGCAATAAATTAGTGGTACTTAAGTACTCCTAATTAATTAAGTGGGACCGCAGAAGTGGAAGGGCTCGCTGGAGGATCGTCTCACATGTAAGGTAGTCGTTGCCGGAGCCCTTGAATGGCCTAGACTGAGGCCTCTGGCTTCAGCAAGATCGCCTTGGCACTGTTTATTCTTCTTCCTCTTCATGCTCTGTTTCTCATTCTCCTCACCAGTTGGCGAAACCAAGTACATGATTGGCCTTCTATTTCAGAATTGGTTTTGTCAGTGAGGAAGTACAAGTGTACTAGTAAAAAATAGCATTATTTTCTCATGGCAGTCGCAAAATAGAGATGAACACATGCATTAAATATCATTCTTACCTAAAGGAAGGTTATGGTGCCAATATGGATGATGAGGATTGGAACACAAATCTCCCTTTGTGCAGTTCCACCGAAATGGACCAACTGTTCCATTCTGACATTCCAGTTAAACAGCACCAAAGTCACTTCTTTTAAGAAGAGTTTTGTGCAGTGCACCAAAAGGTCACAACAGCAACTAGGTGAAATGGATATCCCTGTTTGCACAAAAAGCTACAGAGGAAACAGTCAGAGTCTCAAACAATTACAGGCAAAAACATTTGGCTAAACTTTTCATGGCTTATAATAGCGGCATGGCTTCATTTTTACCAGGGGCATTAGATTAAGAACAGCTAAATATTTGGTATAAGGGCATGGGACAGTGGGTGCACCAGCAGTCCAGCACCATGTACCTAAACAGGGGCATAAAGTGGTGATTCATAGTTTGTTGCCCGAGAAACAAACATCCAAGAAACATATCTGGGTTGGTCCCATTTTTGTTCACTCTAGCCACCTACTCCTATGTGTGGATAGCAAATCTAGTCCTGGTCATACCACTCCCCTATATTTCCCTTTTCGACCAAGAGACCGGTTGGATGACCAGTCTGTACTACTTTCACCCCCTTTCCTTCCTGTTTGTACCAAGTCCGATGTACATACTAAATTCCCCCACCCCCACTTTATTTCTTGCTTGAACCAAGTACAAGATTCGACTCCATGAAGTAGCTTTACCTCTAACAATAGATGAAAAAATAGGTGACGTTGGACCATCTGATCAAGAGGGGCTGAGAGGTAGAAAATGATGCACATGCAGCGACGTAGCGAGCTGGGGAAGTAGAGCTAAGGCGGTTTCGAAGGATGATATACCTGAAGGTTGTCGGGATGTGGATAGGTGGGCGGCGGGAGGCCGGATCCGCCCACACTAGGGCAACGACGAAGGGATCGGAGGACCTCCGGCGCCGGCGCTCGACCAGAGATAACGGTGCGACCAGCAGTGGGTCTCCTCCCTCGCTGTCGACGACGGCCTAAACGCTGCCCCTCCTCCCCTTCACCGACGGAGGGGGATGCGTCCGGATCTGTAACCAGCGGTGAGGATAGAAAGACAGTGTTTTTGAAGGGAGAAAGACAGTGTTACCACCCCTATCTTGTTTAGATCTGGAGAGGATGAGAGTGTGTGAATAGAGCAACCCTAGCAAGCAAGCGCGGAGGCTCCGGCCTATATATACGTAGTGGGGTAGTTTTCCTTTTTCACTCCATCAAAACAATCGTTTAAAATTTTGTACTATGTGCCAGGTCGCCGTTTTTTAGTTGTTGATTGTTTTTTGAGATAGCTACCCGCTTGTTCCAAGTGGTGTTACAGTGTGCCAGGTCGCACTTTGTATCGTTCAAGTCTGGTACAAGTCCCTCCATTAAATGAACAACCACCCCCTCGTAAAAATTGTGAACAAGCCCATGGCTAAAATTATCGGAAACATGGGTTGCCCCAACATGCATTATTATTTATATTTTCTACTCCCTCTGTTCCTAAATATAAGTCTTTTTTATTAGCCACACCTAAGACAAGATTTTTTTTATTAGCAGTGAACCCCACATGTCATAGACACAAAAAGTGTGGCAAGATTCCCTTAGGCAAGCCAAAGTGTGTCTAACAATTTGAGCAACTCAAGTTAGGCAAGTGTGGGAAAAATAATGTGGCAACATAAGACAAACATAGTCACAATCCAAACAACCCCGTAATTTTTTGTGACATGCATGAAAATTTGGTTAGTTAAATTTGTAGTCAAAATTTGGCAAGTTGCATCAAATCAACACATGGAAGTATCAAAAGGGAAGTCACGGCATGCATGCATGCGTTGTACTCCCTCCATTTCCAAATATAAGTCTTTTTAGAGATTGCAACAAGTGACTACATACGAAGCAAAATATGTCTACATACATCCGTATGTTGTAGTCCATTTGAAATGTGTAAAAAGACTTATATCGAGTGCAGTGCTTTGTTGTGTCACGTCAACTCGTACAAGACCGAGAAGTTTGATTACTACAACGCCCTCTCCCTCGCGGACTGAGCTCCGGTGCCTTAACTGCACCTGCCTTTGGTTGCATGACAGGTGGGCCAACCACCTGTTGGGCCCACCTGTCATAGACGCAAAGGCAGGAGCAGTAAGTCAATGAAGCTGCGTCCCTCCCTCGCGCATGAGCGTGGTGGCTGGCAGGACTAGTAGGAGCTTTCGCTAGACGCTATCCCTCCCGCACGATGTGGATAGACATGCAGTAGTGGATTCGATACTGTAGAAGTAGGAGTAACATCATTGTTCGTCTTCTCGAAGAGGCGAAGAGCCAAGCGCAACCCGAACGTGGCAGCTGCGAACGCTCGCATGGTGCGGTGCCTTGGAGCACGCATATAGCCAGGCTCTTGCATGAGACAAAATTGCTATTTGATCCCACTATTGTAGTACTGTTACTTGCTAGTATAGCCCTGTAAACCGGAAAGGAGTATTTGCCTTTCTAGAGATTTCAACAAGTGACTAGACTACACCGCGTGCAGTACTCCCTCCCTTCCGGTTTATAGGGCTCAAATCTCATCAACCAAGGCATTTTGCGATTCGAGGAATGTATCTCGTACTTTACAAAACTACCCTAATTAGACTCATGCATTAATTACGTAGTTCTCTCGTTTTCCTCTCCACCTTGGTCGCAGTGCACAATATTGAGCACTCCTATATGACTAGTCGCTCTATCTACATGCGTGACATCAAAGCATCCGGGCCCGCATGCCATCCACCAAATCACAACGAGGTGCTACAGTCAAAACTCACCGGCCACCCCAGTGTGGCCGTCATGACCCGTCATATCACAAAACCCACACCTTTACCAGCAGTGGTAAAGTGGCCTCGAAGTTGGACTGGACGAAGCAACCATCATTTCACTGGAACGCTCGTTGAAGCCCTTTCTCCCCTTTCTTGAAGAAAACCTCAGTCCAGGCTACTCACTTCTGCCATTTTTCTTCTGTACCGACAAAGGAAAGGTGGGCGAATCAATGATGCTGCTATATTTTCATTGCAAGAATCTTCTTTTTGCGAAGCACCGACCGATTCTCACAGCCTATTCTTTTCCCGTTTTCATTGCGATTGTGGTTTCCTTTTGATTGCTTTTTTTTGTCAGTTCATTGATGGATCCTGGAGCACTAGGCAAAGAGTTGCTGGCGGACAACCCACTAGAGACAGCGATCTCCAGGAGGCGAGCACCGACCAACGAGTTGACCATGTTGGCGGGCCAACCCATGGAGACGAAGAACTCCAAGAAACCTGCACTGGCAAAGGAGTTGACGACGTTGGCGGACGAACTCCTCAAAGAAAGTTGGAAGAACAACAAGGGCCCCACCGTGCCTACCCCAGAAACTCTGATGGCCACCTATGCGAGGCTCAAGGCCGAGTTTGAGGAGATAGTCGCCGTTGAGAAGCAGTATTCCCCTGGCAAGGTGATGGCCCCCATCGAGGACGAGGAGATGGCCCCCGGAGGGATGGGATCCCCCGGTGAGCTGCACAAGGTAAAAAATAATGGCTTATTACCATAGTTGTGGTTTTTGATTATTTGCAATGTGCTTGCTAATATGTTAGGGTTGTGCAGGTGCCGGTGGACGTCCTTGATGATTTCGATGTCGCGGCCCGTCCTGTGGACAACGCCCCAGAGATCGTTTTCGATGTCGCGATCCGTCCTGTTGGCATCGCCCCGGAGATCGATTCCGATGCCGCTATCCATCCTGTGGACATCGCCCCAAAGATCGATTCTGATGTCGCGGTCAGTCCTATGGACATCGCCCCAGGGATCGATTCCCATGCCGCTGTCCGTGTTGTGGTCATTGCCCGAGAGATCGATGACAAGAAATAGTTGGTCGCGCTAATCCTTCAGGGTAGTTTGCATTGCCCTGTGTTTAATTACCAGAACGATGCATGTTATCAAACCATCTTAGGGCCAGTGCACTGTATTGTGTGGGCGGTACTTGCTACTTTTGTTTGATAGTGAATCATGGGAACCCTCTTCGAGTTATGGAAACAGATGTTTCCTCACCAGCTTTTGATGTAATATATGGCATGCTTAGATGTAAGTTTGAACTTCTTATCATATCAGCAGGGCTTGTTTGATGATTCTTGGTGTTAGTAGGCTAGCTACTGTGCGAGCTATAGTACTTGCAAAATACTCACCGAAGAGAAACGTTGGGGCTGGTGAGCTCGTGGTACTCTTATACTTATCCGTCGTCGATCGGCCAATAGCCCAAGCTCCTAAAATTGTAGGCTTAGTCGACACGGATACATTCAGGCCTCATTTCGTTCATAGGGTAGGAAAATCGTAGCAAAAGTACAGAGACGTACAACAGAAAATCATAGCAGTATAGAGACGTACTCCCTCCGGTCCAAAATAGATGACCTATAGGCGGGCTAGTTTGGCCTAGTGGTTTTTTTAGGATGGCCTAGTGGGTTTCAGTGATATGACATGGTACAGTGTCGTCCAGTCTTCGCGTGTGGTAGCAGTATTGCGGGTACAGTAAGTTTTCTTCAAGAAGCGGAATTCAACGAAGTCATGATGGTTCCTTCGTCCGACCAACTTACAGTAGGAAAGGTTGGGCCTGCGATACGACCGGGGTAGACCAGGATAGTTTTTTAAAAAAATAGTATCACTGCTGATTTATATTTATTTTTTATTTCTGATGAATGCTAGCGTTTCAACTCTTACGACGAAGAGTGCCAAACACGGCACATGCTGGATGTCCCACACGTCAGCGAAAGGAGTGGGACATGAACAACGTGGTAGAGCCCAGCGCAAAAAAAACAGCGTGGTAGAGCGTCTCCACTTCTTCCACTTCTGGGTTGGAGACCGCACGTAGTAGTACTAGTGGTATGAACGATACAAAGTGCCACCTGGAGAGAAAGACACGTCTAGTTGGAAGGTCTCGGGGCATACACGTAAACAAATATAAAAGCTAATATGTGCCTCCAACTAATATAGTAGTAGTAGAGTACTTAGGCACGTACTCCATAACATCACGGTGCATTGCACGTACAACATTTAGTGGTACTCCCTCCGTTCCAAATTACTCGTCGTGGTTTTAGTTCAAATTTGAACTAAAACCACGACGAGTAATTTGGAATGGAGGGAGTACGTAGTAAGAGACAAATGCCGCCCAAGAGTTCCCTTCTCGACCCACTTTTGGGTGTTTGGTAGAGTGTATGGAGGGTGCATGAGTCCACACTAGTTTAGCACAAATACACTAGAAGCATGCATGAAGAGAGCATGCATGAAGAGGGGTGTTGAGTTGAGCATGCATGAAGAGGGAACAACTATGCTGAGACGAGAACGCAACCAAACACACCCTATATGCCACGCATGTTCATACCATTTGTGCCTTTCTACTTCACTTACTCCGGACTCCCCCATGGCCCACCTCACATTATCACCATATATATTTCTTGGAGTCCGTGCGCGGCGGGCGGGCGATCTCTTCTCCCTCCCCCGTCTCTCTCTTCTCAGCCGACGCCCGCCGAGCGATTAGATTTCTGCTATCGACGGTTTATTCAATTGCGGTCCCACATGTTAGTGAAAATGCGAGACAACGCGTGTCCCCTCTGGTGAGCGGCGTGCGAGCCGGACTGTCGGGGGTGCGACACGTACGAGTCGTAAGTGTGCCGCCTTTTTCTTTTGAACTTGCAAAGCGTAACATTTTCATGCGATCGATCATAGAAATCCCGAACAAAATGACGAGGGCGGTGCTTTCCCGCGTGTTAGGCGGGCTAGTTTGAGTGATATGACATGCTACAGTGCCGTCCACTTGCTCCATTTTTATGTAAGCAAGAGTCTACACTCTTACGTGGGAGGAGTGCGAAACACGACAGATCTGATTTTGATCGAGGGAAAATTGTTCCGTGTGAAATGATGGAGCACTGTTAGCGATTATAGCATGATACTTAGGGCATCTCCAGCGCTAGCCCTCAAATTTACACCGGCATCTGTCCAAGGACACTGATGGATGCCATCCAATGCTGCCTGAATACCTTTCGACAACTATATGAACAAACCGGACGAAATTCGTGCAAACAAAGCAAATTTGAAATTAACCGGATGAAATTCATTACATTTCGAAAACTTTTCCTATAAAGTGGACGAAATTCATTACATATTTTGCACAAACCATACTAAAACCTACTGTAAACCTAATCTAAACGATCACCGGCGCCCGACCACCATGTCCGGCCATGAACCTGAGAAAGCCAGATATTGCCTTTGCCTCCTCCTCATCCGCCTCGATAACCTCCTCCTCCGGAGCACAAGGTTCTGAAGATTTCTGCCTCCACGTCGCCGTCAAGCGGCTAATCGGCTGCCGATGTTTATCCTACCAAGCTTGGCGTCGACTGAGTGGAGGAGCGGTGGCCTTCCTGGGAACAGAGCGGTGGCGACCTACCGTGTACTACTCTTCCTCGCTGCCGGCTGCGCCCGCACACGCGCGGCGGCTTCGTGGTCATGGCGGCGGAGGGCGGCCGGGGGGAGCCAGCGATCTCCTTTGTCCGCTCCTGCGGCAGTACGTCTAAGAGAGCTTTGGAGCGCGCCCGGAGCGAGGCCGCCGATGTACTTCATCTGCTCCTGTGACAGTACGTCCAAGAGAGCTTTGGAGCACCAGGAGGCCATGGTTGGAGTGGTGCCGACAGAAGGAAGGGACTGGAGGAGAATGAGTGTGGGTCTTTGGCTATGGCTGGGAGCTGGGGCTCAAGTTAATATAGCGGGCGAATGGCAATGAGCCGCGGTAGACGGATGGACGGCTGGCGCCGGAGTAGGTTCGTCGGTAGCCGCGTGTCATTAATGTGGGCGGCGGACGGAAGGATAGCCGTGGTGTCGTTAACGCGGGAGAGTTGCTTGCACCGGGATGCCGCGCGGGTGGCGCTCTCTCGGCCGTCGCGCTGCTGCAATGCCGGCGCCAGTGAGAGGTCACGTCGGGCATGAATGCGGACGCTGCTTCAGTGACTTAACCGCAGGTGCGTTGTATCACTGACATGTGGGCCCAACGGGCATCTGGCCCGCATGTCAGTGACACACCAACTGCACCTGCAGTTAAGGCCGGTGAATGCGGCATTGACGTTCTGGAGAGACGGTGATCGTTTCAGGCGGGAAGCGCACGCTAGCGATGGAAGGGGTTTCGGTAGGCCAGGGCGGTCAGACGCTGGCGTGGTGGTAAAATGTGAACTCATGGATGACGAGCCTTTGAAGCGTATGCGGCACGTATTGACAACCAGGCGTCCATGCAACCGCTCTTGTCGCCAGCTAGCCTTCGACGACCACCATTAGACACCACACAACCATGCATAACTTACGAATAATGGACGAATCGATCAGACACACACTCGTGTGCAGTGGCACTATGATCGGTTGCTCACGATAGTACATACTCCGCACCATAGTACCCTCTCTAGCTAGGCTGTTTTATAGATTGTCGTTGTGATGGACGATATACATGAGCAAGGCGCCAAGTCACGAGTATGACCGTTGGTGTTGAGCCAGGTGAATACATGCTCGGTGTTCGCGGAGGCCTCCAGCAAACGTCTAAACAGTAATGTCACATACGCATAATTTTGGTTTTTATTTCTTTCTCCACTGACAGGTAGGCCCGCATAGATAGATAGATAAAGAACACGAGCTGATGAGGTGCATGCGGACTGTTTAACTGGTCAACCAGACAAATATGGAGCTATACGCTGAGCCAGTGACCGTATAATCACCATATCTCGTATACAATGATCAGAGTGAGCTATCAAGACAAGTTCAATGACCGCCAATGCATTTTACTCGGTAATAAATGACCAGGATTGAAGGGGAATCCAAATTTCCTTCGTCTTCTGTCCTTGAGCTCTTGACAAACCAATGCACTTTACGGTTGTCCGGCCACTCCACCCCAAAGCTGTCACCAAGCGTCGTTCATGCCACCGCGCCGCACACTAACCGGTAAGGAAGCGATGGCATCCCGCCGCATCGAGTTCCTCGCCGCCCACGACCGCACACAGAATGGTAGGGAAGCGGTGGCATCCCGCCGTGCCGAGTTCATCGCCGCTTGCGACCTCACACCTATGTGGGCGGAATTTGAAGCTGCCAAGGCCGAATGGGCGGTAGAGCAAGAGGTGGCCAAAGCCGCACAGAGGGAGCGGAAAAGTGAGAAAGCACTCAAGAAAAGAGAGGCCCACCGCCGCAAGAAAGAAGAGGATGCACGCGCTGCTGCGGAGAGGTCGGCGGAGATCCAAGCACGGTGGGTGTCGCCGACAAAGCCGGGAAGGAGAACGACGGCGTCTGGCCAGCATGTGAGAAGCAGTAGTACTAGTAGTTAGTGTGTCTGTGTCTGTGTCGCCCGTACGTTTGTTTAATTAATTACGAGCATGTACCAGTACTACTAGTTACTACTATAGTTTTTAGAGCAAATTACCAGTACATTAGCCTAGACTCAATGAAAAAATTCCTATCCTATGCATCAAATGGCATCTCTTTCTCCATAGGAATTGAGATGCATGTCATCTCACTTCCTATGATTTTCATATTCCTATAAAATTGCTATCCTATAAACCAAAGGAGGCCTCTGCTGGAGTAACTACTATAGCTATACTACTGGTACAGTAGTTTTCTTCAAGAAGCGGAATTCAACGAAGTCATGATGGTTCCTTCGTCCGAGCAACTTCACAGTGGGTAAGGTTGGGCCTGTGATTTGATGGCTCAATAGTAATTACTGCGGCGCGACGACCGGGGTGACTCTCCCTTGGAGTTCTGCGGGCATGGCAAGTGGACCAGGATGGTCGATGTCCCACATGTCGGCGAGCGGAAGTATTCTTTCCGATATCTAGGAGCAAAGAAACCGCGTGGTATAGTATCACAGGTGATTTATATTTATTTTTTATTTCTGATGAATGCTAGCGTTTCAACTCTTACGACGAAGGAGTGCCAAACACACGGCACGTGCTGGATGTCCCACACGCCAGCGAAAGGAGTGGGACATGAACAGCGTGGTAGAGCGTCTCCACTTCTGGGTCGGAGACCACACGTAGTAGTACTACTGTACTAGTGGTATGAACAATACAAAGTGCGACCCGGAGAGAAAGACATGTCTAGTTGGAAGGTCTCGGGGCATACACGTAAACAAATATAAAACCTCATATGTGTGTCACAGCCTGATTTTTGGCCCTCTCTTTTTCATTTGTTTTCTGAGATTTTTGCTTGAGTTTTCTTTCTCCGTGGCTTTGTGGTCTGGAAACTGAAGAAGATGAACTCTTCTTTGCTTCCAGAGTGGCTTGTCATCCCCAAATCTAGCCCTAGACCTTTCCATCTTCATCCTAGCCCAAATCCCAATAGTCTTTTTATTGGGAATATCCCTTTTCTATTAAAGGAATCATCCTTTTTGCCCTAGGTTGTGAAGCAACCTATATTTCCATCACTCCTAAAATTCCCAAATAATTCTCATAAATTGTTTGGGTCATATATTCCTCAAATATGGAAAAATATTTCATTTGCCATGTTTATCATCATGCTCAAATAATTCATTTCCTATTCTCCCCTAAATGGCACATTGTGAAGCAAGTGTTATTTTCCTTTTCCCAATTGACCTCAAACTCCTTGGACACCTTTTCTTTCCATATCATTGCCACATGCCAAAATGCAACCTCATTTGCCTAGTAGTCATTTAATTATGATTTTCCAAAGTTTCTGTCCAGAAAGAAACTTTGTGAAGGAGGTACAAGCTAGGCATATCCAAATGAGTTAACACTTTTGCATGGTTCTTCATATCATCAAATAATAGCCCTCCACCAAAGTCGAGCTCATTTAATGCATCCATGTGAGCACAACTTCAAATCTTTGATTCTGTCCAAAATTTCAGTTTGTGAAGCAAGTATATTTTATCTTGCTTCATTATGGCTGTAAATTTTTCTAGGCCTTCTCCTATCCATATAAACTACCTCCACCAAGTTGTGGCTCAATCCATTTAGCCATTTTCCCTCTAGAAGTTCTGCAAGTTTCTGGTCAGTGGGGATGTTTGTGAAGGAAGTACCATTTTGGTTTATCCAAATGGTGTGAAACCTTTTTCAGAATCTTCATATGACCAAATAACTCTGCCCTGCCCAAGTTCAGCTCAAGTGGCTTCACCATTTGAGTGCATCATCATGATTTCTATTCTGGACCAATTTAGGCACTTGTGAGGCAACTATATTAAGCATTGGTCCAAATCACCTCAACTTTTCCAGAACCGTAGTCCTTCCTAATCTAAACCTCCCAGACAACACCATTTGACCCAATTAGCTCCCCGTTGATTAGCAGTACTCGTCCAAATTTGATACAACAACATTGTTGAGCTTGCTCCCCTCTGCTCCCTACACGTCTGTGTGACCCATCAGCTCCCTAGTCCTCTATTATGCAGGGACTAATCACTAGACATCTCATGACAGCCCTTGGCATCTTCTCCTTGCCAGCCTACGCGGTGACCACTGTTTTGGCATGGCGTTTCTCGCGCTCTAGCGCCTCTGTCTCCTTCTCCCCGTCTGTGCACTCGTCCATTCCTCGCCCGACCGTGTCCAGCGTGTTCCCCGCGTTGTCGCCATCCCTCTGGAGCCCTTGCCCCCTCCGTTTGCTTCCCCGGCGACACGTCCCCGTCGCCAAACAGTGAGCGCCCACGGGAGCGTTGTAGCCAACCGGCTTCGTCCGCGCCTCGGCCGCTTCCTCCCCGTGCTCCCTTGGCCGCCTCTGCCCCCGTGAGCCTCTCTCCCGTTCCCCTCCGTCGTCTACCTTCGAGCCCATGCACGAGCACACGCGTCCGCGGCGGCACCCGAGCTCGAACCGCCTCGCCCGGCTATATAAAGCCACCCCGAGGCCGTTTCTCTTCACCACTCGCCTCCTGCACCTCCTCTAGCCCATCCCCACTTCTTTCCCGAGCTCGAGAAGCTTTCGGTGCTCGACATCGCCGCCATGGCCGTCGCCTCTGACCTCTTAAATTTGGTCGAAGCCGAGCCTCCCCCTCCTTTCTGTCGCTACCATAGCACTCCCCGGACCACCACGAGCCTCCCCAACCCCTTAGTTTGTCGTCGGGACTACCGTGGCCACGCGTCCCCAACTTTGGCCACCGTCGTTGCCCTCTGCCGCCGCGGTCAAAGATGCTCTTAACCCCGCCCTCCCCGAGGACTGCGCCACCGCGGGATGGATGCGCCTCGTCACCCCGAGCTCTCCGGTTGCCGGAGCATCGCCGGAGGTGGCCTGTGTCGCCGGAGCTCGTCGCCGGAGCCACGCCCTGTCTCTGCCTCGTGGGCAGGAGCGAGGAGGAAGACGACGCCCACGCCCCTCCCTTCCGCACGTCAGTGAGCCAAGCCGCGGCCCCGCCACTGCCACGGTGGATAAGTGGAAGCGCATTTATGCGGATACGTTTTCCCATTCGGAAGGCGTATTTTCGTGCGGCTTAGGCCAGGAATGCGTTTTCCTTTCAGGAAAGCGTTTTCTGTTATTCCACTCAGGGGCCAGTTTGTGGATATATTTTTACAGATAGGTCCCTGGCAGTCAAACCTCTATATCTTTTCAACCACAACTCCGATCTAGGTGATTCCAAAGCCCACTTCTTCCTCTCGTCGAGCCTGAACTTTTGGTATAATTTTCACTATGTTTCAACATTCTAAAAATGACCATTTTGCCCTTACGCTTAATCATCCCCCTCCGAGAGAGTACCTTTTCCGGCGATTCCTTCCGCGGTCATTCCGCACTTCTTCCCGGAGCCTTCCCCATCCCCAGGCAAGCCAGAACCACCATTTGCATGATAGCCATGCAGAAGCAATGGTTTTCAACTTGAATCTTTAATAACTGTCTCTTTGTTTTGCTACTGTTGTCGGTATTTCGGTTATGCTTATGGATCGATGTTTACCGTCATGCTATGTTTTCTTGCACTCTGTTATTATGTTCTTCATGCTAGTACTACTTTAATACTGGCAATTTTTGATAGTAGTACATGTTGGTGATGGTCTTCGGTACATGACCATCGTCTGTTCCGAGTACCGCCGTTATGCATGTTTCTTTACATCCAGTTGATTAAATACTTGCATGGTAGTTTATCATCATGTTATTGCAATTATTATTGATGCTAGTGGTCATATTCATGCTCGTCAGCATGCCATGCTCATCTGGATAACTGGTTACATGTTGTTGCTATGCTCGTTGATTATGTTGCACCTCCATGCTTATTTTGATATCATGTTCATGCATTGTAGTTGCATCATGTTATTTTATCATGGCTCAACATATTGCATTCAAGTTTAACCGGATTAAATTGAACTTGAACAACTGTTGGCTGAGTCATGGTGCCACCATATCGATCTGACTAGTGCAACCACGCTTACCCTATGGGAGGGTCCTAGCTGGGTCTATTGTCATGCCTCTCGCCGGTGCCTCCCGCGAGGGAAGGTTTTGGGCACACGCTACCCTGATCAGGTAGGCGGACATAACCTTGTGTGCTCGTTTTTGTTTTTATGGTATACCTTGTCCCCGTTTGGGACCGTTTTGCCACGACGGTGGCCGTTGGTGTCTTTGGTAGACACGGGGCCACCCAGGACTGAACCCCAAGGGGGTGTTGGTCAGAGTGGCCGGGAGAGTGTCATGGCAGTAGATCGGTTTTGTCGGAACGTCGTGTCCGCACGTATGGGAGTGCGAGACCATGGGTTCCGTGGTGTGGGTACAGTATGCTAACCTCTGCAGAGTGTGTGTTTAATCTATCGATAGCCGCGCCCGCGGATATGGGCCCAGTTCGTGTCGGTCACACTATGGGTCAACAGTAATAATAATAATTTGATTAATAACAACCCCGGTTCGATGATGAAAGGAGTTGGTTGATATTTATGTGATCGTGAGAGGATCACTGTGATATCGTGAATACCAACTTGTTGGATATTTGTGGTGTTATGCGAGAGTCAAGGGCAAAGGTCAAGCTCCTTGTAGTCATGTATGATTACTACGGTATTGTTAATACGAAGCTTGATTGGATCCTGAGAGGATCGTGTGATGTACGTGATGGTAAGTGATACAGGTGATGGTTACGATGTAACCCGAATAGAGTAAGTTGGTGCATGATAGTTCATCATGTTGCATGCTAGTATCATCAAGTTCATATGTTTATGCCATGCTCGTATTGTTCTACTTGTATCATCTTGTTAATGCTATGATTGATCTGATAGTATCATGTTAATCCTTGTTAACCGGTAATTGCCATGCTATTGTTTGTCTTGATTGCTTTGGTTGCTGTGAGCTTGCAAGTACATTCCATGTACTGACCTGGCGTGTCATGCCAGTTTGCAGGTCACGCCGGATATGATTGCTTGTTTGCCGTGGATCCCTTGTTTGCGCGCTAGGATAAGCGTTCTAGCCAGAGTCCCTGCGGAGTGGAGTTCACCATCGCCGTCGCTGTTCCGCTGCCAGTAGTCATTCCGCTGCGTCGTGTTGTTCTACTGCTTGCATAGAGCAACCGTGGCAGGCGTAGCATCGCCGTGCCGATGTAATCCCCTTGTACCCCAATAGATTGCAATAAAGAGGTGATTTGTTCTATGCTAAGCAGTGCCATATTCCAGAAGACTTCTCCTCGATCTCTGGGCTTGAATACGGGGCGTTCCGGTTTCTCTGAGTCGGGGTGCCACAGGCTTGGTATCAGAGCAGATTTGGCTGTAGGATGCCCTAGCCCGCGCGAACGTTAGTATGCGGTAGTATAGAGCCTCGTTGGTTTGTTGCACTTGATTGCTGCATTTGTTTGTTGCATAGCATGCATATAGATCATTTTCTTGTCGCTAACAGTTACTCTTGTGAGTGTAGGTGGCGTCGTCTTCGATCCACTACCTGCACCCTCTTTCTTAGCATGCCTGCTCTCCGGTGTTCGGCGTCATCTCTGTCCCAGCAGAGTGATGCCCTGGTACCTAGTGTTCTAGACACCATTTGCAGGAGTTATGCTCAGGTATCGCGTCGATATCTTTTCGCCACCCACCCATATTATTTCGGTGATAGATTTGCCTCTATCCCGAATCGTGCCTTCCATCCCGTCCCTCTGGCAACCCTTACTGATCTTTGTTATCAGAAAAGGGCAATGCCAGCAAAGCCCTGCTTTCCACTGCTATAATGCCCTGTCATCCCATTCTTTGGACGTGTACGGTTCCCCTTCGTACGCTTGATGATGACGTGGTCGTGACCTTGTGTCTCGCTACTTGATCACCAAGTCCGTCCTCGCCCCGTATCCATCCGATTGCGACCGGTGTTCAGCCAGCGCTTGGTGTAGCCTTGGTTACACCAACTCCTTCCACACGTGAATTCACTTCGTGCACACCGCCACAACATATTAGATCGCAATACCGGAGTTTCCGTGAGACTTGTGTGCTTAGGTGTGCATGCATATTATTGTGTGATTAGTAGTAATATGTGATGTTGCTTGATTATTTATATTAATTGTATGCTCGTGTGCTTTTGTTTTAGTCGTTTCTTTTGCTTCCTTCTTTGGGCCTTCGGTGTGGCATTATTTTCCCCTCATTAAAGTTGCTTGTCAACCAACACCGGACTTGAAGAATCAACAAGGAATTCAAAGGTTTGGAAGCTCAGATACACGGAATGAAGTCATCACCAGACAACAGTGAAATTGGGAAAATCTTGGCCGAAGGCAAAAGAAATCCTGGATGGGCTGTCAGTATCAGGTTTGCATCAGTATGGAATTCTCAGCCGACTGCATTGAGATCTGGGGATATCTGATCGTGATACGGATAATCAGATCAGCAAGAAGATAAGCTATGTGCAAGACCAACAGTGCAATTTCAGTCAAAGGTATGGTTCAAATACAAGGTTTGATTCTTCGTGGAGGATGATTTTGAAACATGATATGCCTGGAAGAAAGCAAGGATGTGCCACATACTCAGAAAGGAGGATGGTCCAGTAATTCCTGTTTCAGCACGAAGCCCAGTCTTCCTCAGCAAGATACTCTCGATGGTTTTCAGCATAAGCCATCCAATCGTCCTCAATACGGCACTGGTGCAAGATAGTACAATGTGAATTGACAGCAGATGGCAAAATCAGATCCGCAACAGTTGGTCAGAAGCAAGAATCAGTCAGAACACAAGTCTGCCTCGGGAATCAGATTCTCAGATATATGTGAAGGAAGCCAGATATACACCTCAGTGTGACAAAGGACTATGAGGATTGACGACAACACTGAGCTCTATACAAATACAGGTGAACCTGGAATATGATCCTGATGAGCCATTGTCTTCTTTTCTCTGGTAACGGCACCACGCCTATGCTCTGAGCCGTTTTTGGCCATACGGGGTGGATGCCGACTTTATATTTCTCTATTCAACAACTGTCACGAGTTCTGAGCTGCTTTCCGGCCGTCTCGTATAGCTGTTGAGTTTCTTTTTGTGACAGTGGCCCTATGCTTTTAGCTACTTTTCGTCTATCTTAGGGAGCTGCCACTTTCTTCTTATCAACACGGTCTCCTGCTCTGAGCCGCTTTTCGGCCGTCTTGAGCCGTGGTTGAGTTACTTCAGTAATGTCCCAGATCTGAGTTGTAAAGACCGTTCTGGTGGCTACTGATTTATTTGCCGATTTCTTGAAAGGGTTCAGATGATCATTTTCCCCCGGTCAGAATGTTGCACTCGACAAAACCTATGGTCACCCGAAGAAGCAATATGACCAAGCTCTTTCAGCCAAGGATCCATACACAGAAAACAGTAATGAAGGAGCAAGACCAGTGGTGCGGATATGAAAATGGTGCAGATACCCCAGACAGTCTGAGTCAGGATCGACCGCCATGGATACTCACCAAAAGGGTCTGCTTGGTTTTGGATGGTGAATAACAGTCTGGAAGCATGTGCCCTCCCTTATGTGAAGCATCAACGGATAGCCTGGACAGACGACAGTTAAATATTTGGAATGAATCTGAGACTCAAGACAGTGGAGCCAGTCAGCATGGTTCAGAAATTCCTGCGATAAGCCAGAATCTGTCAGGAAAAGCGGTTACGCCTCAACTCACTGTTTGGAATCCGAAGGACCTGGATTTAATGGAGGAACCCAATGCAAGGAGTCAGAGCTTGGGTGTTCATCAAGAAAATCTGATCACCAATTCATGGACAGTTGTCAGTACAGACATAGCAATCAGAAATCACTCTTGGATTTGTGAGACACACAGATATTTCAGTCATGGTAATCTCAGCTAAGTCAGCAGATATGAACAGAATTGGAGCCAGTATAAGTAGAACGTGTGAGTTAAGATCTGTCAGGATATGGATACAGTGAAGCCAAACCGCCTCAGAGCCAGTCAGGCAAGTCAGATGAAGACTTTAATGGGAACAATCAACAAAGGAAAAAGGATACCCGAGTTGGAAACGGTTTCCTTAAGTCAGTATATTCATACTTGTTTCTTGAGCAACCAAATCTCGAGGACGAGATTTCTTTAAGGGGGGAAGGTTTGTCACAGCCTGATTTTTGGCCCTTTCTTTTTCATTTGTTTTCTGAGATTTTTGCTTGAGTTTTCTTTCTCCGTGGCTTTGTGGTCTGGAAACTGAAGAAGATGAACTCTTCTTTGCTTCCAGAGTGGCTTGTCATCCCCAAATCTAGCCCTAGACCTTTCCATCTTCATCCTAGCCCATATCCCAATAGTCTTTTTATTGGGAATATTCCTTTTCTATTAAAGGAATCATCCTTTTTGCCCTAGGTTGTGAAGCAACCTATATTTCCATCACTCCTAAAATTTTCAAATAATTCTCATAAATTTTTGGGGTCATATATTCCTCAAATATGGCAAAACATTTCATTTGCCATGTTTATCATCATGCTCAAATAATTCATTTCCTATTCTGCCCTAAATGGCACATTGTTAAGCAAGTTCTATTTTCCTTTGCCCAATTGACCTCAAACTCCTTGGACACCTTTTCCTGTCCATAGCATTGCCACATGCCAAAATGCAACCTCATTTGCCTAGTATTATTTTAATTATGATTTTCCAAAGTTTCTGTCCAGAAAGAAACTTTGTCAAGGAGGTACAAGATAGGCATATCCAAATGAGTTGCCCTTTTGCATGGTTCTACATATCATCAAATATTAGCCCTCAACCAAAGTGGACATCATTTAATGCCTCCATGTGAGCACAGCTTCAAATCTTTGATTCTGTCCAAAAATTCAGTTTGTGAAGCAAGTATATTTTATCTTGCTTCATTATGTCTGTAAAGTTTTCTAGGCCTTCTCCTATCGATATAAACTCCCTCCACAAAGTTGTGGTGCAATCTATTTAGCCATTTTCCCTCTAGAATTTCTGCAAGTTTCTGGTCAGTGGGGATGTTTGTGAAGGAAGTACCATTTTGGTTTATCCAAATGGTTTGAAACCTTTTTCAGCATCTTCATATGACCAAATAACTCTTCCCTGCCCAAGTTCAGCTCAAGTGGCTTCACTATTTGAGTGCATCATCATGATTTCTATTCTGGACCAATTTAGGCAGTTGTGAAGCAACTATATTAAGCATTGGTCCAAATCACCTCAACTTTTCCAGAACCGTAGTCCTTCTTAATATAAACCTCCCAGACAACACCATTTGACCCAATTAGCTCCCTGTTGATCAGCAGTACTCGTCCAAATTTGATACAGAAACCTTGTCGAGCTTGCTCCCCTCTGCTCCCTACACTTCTGTGTGATCCATCACCTCCCTTGTCCTCTGTTATGCAGGGACTAATCACTAGACATCTCATGACAGCGCTTGGCCTCTTATCCTTGCCAGTCTACGCGGTGACCACCCTTTCGGCATGGCGTTTCTCGCGCTCTAGCGCCTCTGTCTCCTTCTCCCCGTCTGTGCACTCGTCCATTCCTCGCCCGACCGTGTCCAGCGTGTTCCCCGCGTTGTCTCCGTCCCTCTGGAGCCCTTGCCCCCTCCGTTTGCTTCCCCGGTGACCCGTCCCCGTCGCCAAACAGTGAGCGCCCACGGGAGCGTTGTAGCCGACCGGCTCCGTCCGCGCCTTGGCCGCTTCCTCCCCGTGCTCCCTTGGCCGCCTCTGCCCCCGTGAGCCTCTTCCCCGTTCCCCTCCGTAGTCTACCTTCGAGCCCATGCACGAGCACACGCGTCCGCGGCGGCACCCAAGCTCGAACCGCCTCGCCCGGCTATATAAAGCCACCCCGAGGCCCTTTCTCTTCACCACTCGCCTCCTGCACCTCCTCTAGCCCCGCCCCACTTCTTGCCCGAGCTCGAGAAGCTTTCGGTGCTCGACATCGCCGCCATGGCCGTCGCCTCTGACCTCTTAAATTTGGTCGAAGCCGAGCCTCCCCCTCCGTTCTGTCGCTACCATAGCACTCCACGGACCACCAAGAGCCTCACCAACCCCTTAGTTTGTCGTCGGGACTACCGTGGCCACGCGTCCCCAACTTTGGCCGCCGTCGTTGCCCTCTACCGCCGCGGTCAAAGCTGCTCTCAACCCCGCCCTCCCCGAGGACTGCGCCACCGCGGGATGGATGCGCCTCGTCACCCCGAGCTCTCCCGTGGCCGGAGCATCGCCGGAGGTGTTCTGTGTCGCTGGAGCAAGTCGCCGGAGCCACGCCCTGTCTCTGCCTCACGGGCAGGAGCGAGGAGGAAGACGACGCCCACGCCCCTCCCTTCCAGCTGGCCGCGGGCCCCGCACGTCAGTGAGCCAAGCCGCGGCCCCGCCACTGCCAAAGTGGAAAAGTGGAAGCGCATTTGCGTATATACGTTTTCCCGTTAGAAAAGCGAATTTTCGTGCGGCTTAGGCCAGGAAAGCCTTTTCCGTTCAGGAAAGCTTATTCTGTCAAATGCGTTTTCTATTTTTCCACTCAGGGGCTAGTTTGTGGATATATTTTTACAGATAGGTCCCTGGCAGTCAAACCTCTATATCTTTTCAACCACAACTCCGATTTAGGTGATTCCAAAGCCCACTTCTTCCTCTTGTCGAGCCCGAACTTTTGGTATCATTTTCACTATGTTTCAACATTCTGAAAATGACCATTTTGCCCTTATGCTTAATCAGCCCCCTCCGAGAGAGTACCTTTTCCGGCGATTCCTTCCGCGGTCATTCCGCACTTCTTCCCGGAGCCTTCCCCATCCCCAGGCAAGCCACAACCACCATTTGCATGATAGCCATGCAGAAGCATTGGTTTTCGACTTGAATCTTTATTAACTGTCTGTTTGTTTTGCTACTACTGTCGGTATTTCGGTTATGCTTATGGATCAATGTTTACCGTCATGCTATGTTTTCTTGCACTCTGTTATTATGTTTTTCATGCTAGTATTACTTTAATATTGGCAATGTTTGGTGGTAGTACATGTTGGTGACGGTCTTCGGTACATGACTATCGTCTCTTCCGAGTACCGCCGTTATGCATGTTTCTTTACATCCAGTTGATTAAATACTTGCATGGTAGTTTATCGTCATGTTATTGCATGGTATTTATTATTGATGCTAGTGGTCATATTCATGCTCGTCAGTATGCCATGCTCATCTGGATAACTGGTTACATGTTGTTGCTATGCTCGTTGATTATGTTGCACCTCCATGCTTATTTTGATATCATGTTCATGCATTGTAGTTGCATAATGTTATTTTATCATGGCTCAGCATATTGCATTCAAGTTTAACCGGATTAAATTGAACTTGAACAACTGTTGGCTGAGTCATGGTGCCACCATATCGATCTGACCAGTGCAACCACGCTTACCCTATGGGAGGGTCCTAACCGGGTCTATTGTCATGCCTCTCGCCGGTGCCTCCCGCGAGGGAAGGTTATGGGCACGCGCTACCCTGATCAGGTAGGCGGACATAACCTTCTGTGCTCATTTTTGTTTTTATGGTATACCTTGTCCCCGTTTGGGACCGTTTTCCCACGACGGTGGCCGTTGGTGTCTTTGGTAGACACGGGGCCACCCAGGACTGAACCCCAAGGCGGTGTCGGTCGGAGTAGCCGGGAGAGTGTCATGGCAGTAGATCGGTTTTGTCGGGACGCCGTGTCCGCACGTATGGGAGTGCGAGACCATGGGTTCCGTGGTGTGGGTACAGTGTGCTAACCTCTGCAGAGTGTGTGTTTAATCTATCGATAGCCGCGCCCGCGGATATGGGCCCAGTTCGTGTCGGTCACACTATGGGTCAACAGTAATAATAATAATTTGATTAATAACAACCCCGGTTCGATGATGAAAGAAGTTGGTTGATATTTATGTGATCGTGAGAGGATCACTGTGATATCGTGAATACCGACTTGTTGGATATTTGTGGTGTTATGCGAGAGTCAAGGGCAAAGGTCAAGCTCCTTGTAGTCATGTATGATTACTACGGTATTGTTAATACCAAGCTTGATTGGATCCTGAGATGATTATGTGATGTCCGTGATGGTAAGTGATACAGGTGATGGTTACAATGTAACCCGAACAGAGTAAGTTGGTGCTTGATAGTTCATCATGTTGCATGCTAGTATCATCAAGTTCATATGTTTATGCCATGCTCGTATTGTTGTAGTTGTATCATCTTGTTCATGCTATGATTGATCTGATAGTATCATGTTAATCCTTGTTAACATGTAATTGCCATGCTATTGTTTGTCTTGATTGCTTTGGTTGCTCTGAGCTTGCAAGTACATTCCATGTACTGACCTGGCATGTCATGCCAGTTTGCAGGTCATGCCGGATATGATTGCTAGTTTGTCATGGATCCCTTGTTTGCGCGCTTGGATAAGCGTTCCAGCCAGAGTCCCTGCGGAGTGGAGTTCACCACCGCCGTCGTTGTTCCGCTGCCAGTAGTCATTCCGCTGTGTCGTGTTGTTCTACTGCTTGCATAGAGCAACCGTGGTAGGCGTAGCATCGCCGTGCCGATGTAATCCCCTTGTACCCCAATAGATTGCAATAAAGAGCTGATTTGTTCTATGCTAAGCAGTGCCGTATTCCAGAAGACTTCTCCTCCATCTCTGGGCTGGAATACGGGGCGTTCCGGTTTCTCTGAGCCGGGGTGCCACAATGTGCCTCCAATTAATATAGTAGTAGTAGAGTACTTAGTCACGTACTCCATAACATCACCGGGCATTGCACGCACAACATTTAGTGGTAGTAAGAGAAAAATGCCTATATGCCACGCATGTTCATACTATTTGTGCCTTTCTACTTCACTTACTGCGCTACATTACATAGGTTCGCACGTCCACTAGTGGGTACATGTCCGTCTCGTAGTTCCAGTCCCACGTGTTCTTCATATAGATGGAACAATCCTTGCATGACACGTGCACCTTGATGCTAGATGTCTCGCGTGTTGGCAAAAGGATGAACAAAGCTCATGTAAAAAAATAGAGTGGAAGAACATAGATTCCTGACGACCGAGAAGGAGCAAGGAACCTCGTGGTGGAGCGTCTGCACTCATAATATTTTATATTATTCAGCAATATAAAATCAACCAATCATCTCCACAGTGGACCGGAAGAGTACGAAACACGGCAGCCCAGCGTAGTTACATCATACTAGTACATGGCTAACCCACGCTATCACCATATTTCTTGGCTTCCGTGCGACACCTATCTCTAGTAATCTAGCAGCCCGTATCGCTTCTCCCTCCTCGTCTCTCTCAAAGTGCGGCGGGCTGGCGTTTTTGCCGTCTATTGAGGTCGGTTAACTCATCACATGTTAGCGACATGCCAAGAGCATTCTAAAAAAATTCCTTTCACGTTCCGTTTTCAAAAAGAAAAAATCCTTTCACGTACGAATTTGACTGTATGCTTTGAGCAACTTGCATGTCCTATACTGCTCCTGTTTGGATACTCTAACTTAGCTAGAGGTTAGACTAACTCATGACTAACCCTGAACTAACTGTAGCCAAAGAGGTGTTTGGGTGATAGGGTTAGATTGACAATAAATGCACTTGATGGAGAGAGAAAAGTGATTTTTCAGTGGTCCCAATGAGAACTATCTCCAGTTAGCACCTCTTGGGTGGGATAGTTTTTTTTGGTGGGTTCGGTGCAACATGCTCCAATTTAAACCCTCATGCTTGGATACTTTAGGGCTATTTGAGCCCCAACTAGCTCAAACTAACTCTAACCCATGGATCCAAACAGGGCCTATGGCCAGCCTCGACGCGGAGCAGTCGCGTGCACCGGGAAGCGGCGCTCTCTCGGCCGTCGCGCCGCTTCAAAGCCGGTGCCAGTGAGAGGTCGCCTCCGCTCTGGCCGGGCATTAATGCGGCACTGACGCTCCAGGGCGACGCTGACCGTTTCATGCGGGAAGCACGCGCTGGCAAGGGAGTATAGGTTTTGAACCGTTTCAGGTGTAGTACTGGTAGTTTGCAAAACTACTCAATTATTGCACTCAGCTTCCTAAGAAATTGTGGTAAAAAATGTTACTCCACAGCCCGCTTCCCTTCTCCTTCCTCTTCCACCGCCCGCGCACGTCCGCGGGAAGCGACTGGTCAACCCTTATATAAGAGTGCTAGCACAAAAAGATGCATGCATGACCACTAAAATTTCCAGATTAAAGCGCCGCTCCAGCGGGAATATGGCGTATGTTGTTACCTTCGGCCGGGCCATGGCTACCGGGCGACGCCGACCAGAGAAGAGGCGACGGGAGGGGAATGAATGCAGCTATTGTTCGGGTTCGCCGTCCGGCTTAAATAAATGCGCAGCATCACGTGTACTCGCGGGTGCACAAATTGTAACATACGTGTCTGCTTAAGTGGGCGTCACGTAACTGGTGTGTGTGTGTGAGATTCTGAGAGATAGAGTGCGTGTGTGCGACTCTAGTCTTCGGACATGTACTCAACCTTTTGCATCGGGATATAAGTATAATGGTATTTACTTTAGCTAGTGATTTATCTGGCCATGTTAACGTGGTTGTGTAAAAAAATGTCACTTCCTGCTCGTGATTTTTGTTATATAATTACAAGCAAGATGCTCGTGCATTGCACGGAACATCAATATGCATTTTTTACAAAACACTTGTTGTGATTTACCCATGCAGGAGTAATCCCATGTGTAAAAACTAATGATGTTTCGAGAATTTTATCGGAAAACTGGTATCTCGAGAATGTCATCCAAAAAAATGAAAGATGAGAGATAAGGTGAGGATGAGTGGAGCGTGGTGGTGACTGGTGGTCGGAATGGGCGGAGGCATGGGGATGGACGGCGCCGGCAGGCGGCAGCGGCCACCATGCTAGATTGTTCCAGAGACTTTCTTTTTTAATTGCTCAGCAATGAGGTTGTGGGTGATAAGGATGTGGAGAGAGGTGCGGGTATCTTTTGTAAAATTATCATAGTTTGCTTTCTATCCGTCAGATATAGATCAGACGGTCTATATTACAAGATGGCAGGCACACCATCATCGCCAACTCGGTTTTTTATAAGGGTACATATGATAAGTTTGCTAACTACTAAAGTAAAGTGGAATTTGTCCATGTTATACAAGTAAATTAAGGTGATTGTTTATCATACGGGTAAGGTTGGATGAAGGGTGGTAGGAACAAATGCTCCGCCTAGAGCATGTGTGTGTGAGATGGAGTCTTAGTGTGTGTGTGTGTGTGTGTGTGTGTTGGTGTGTGTGTGAGAGAGAGAGATGGAGTCTTAGTGTGTGTGTGCGTGTGTGTGTGATGGAGTCTTAGTGTGTGTGTGTGTTTGTGTGTGTGTGTGTGGGTGGGTGGGTGCGTGCGTGCGTGTGTGTGTGTGTGTGTTTGTGTGTGTGTGGGTGGGTTTGGGTGTGTGTGTCGCGGGGTCCTCGGTGGCGGATGTAATTTAAGTGTGCATGGCTTCATCATAGAGAGGTGATGTGTATGGCAGAGGCCACCAACGATGGGGTGCGAGAGAGAAAATGCCCGTAGAGAGGGAAGAGAAGGTGTGTGCGCGTGAGAGGAGTCGACATCGAGAGAACGTGTTCGTTCGAGAGACACCAAGGAAGACTACTATATATCGATGGTGCATGTAGGCGGGAATTAAACGAAGGGATGGTCTTATTGGTTTCGGGGATATATGGGAAGAGTGAGAGGGGGTAGCTAGAAGGAGATTGTTAAGTGTGAGTGTGTGTTTTACCCATCCAGGCAGAAGTTATGTGCACACAAGAAGAGAACGATTCGATGTGGCATTAGGGTTGAGGGTAATTAACTACGTATGGAGACATAGAGACCTTGAACTTGCATGTGTGAGAGGTATACATGTATACATGGGATGTGTGTGTGTGTGTGCGCGCGCATGATCGATATAAAAGAAAGAAGACATAAGTCATAAGATCAACGACATGGGAGAGACGGATCGGTATGACAATATGCATGCATGTGAGAATGCAGGGAAGAAGGCCCGACAATTGAGCATGTGTTTTTGTCTTTAAGAGATAGTGGCGTGGGCTGGAGCATGCATCTATGGCGAGCAGAGGGAGTGAGGCACAACGATTGTGCAAAAGAGATCAACCTGTAAATGAAAGAAGGTTGATGGAGAAACAGATAAATAGAAAGATAAAGATGCTAGCTAGTGTTCGTTAGAGATAGGAGTCGAGTGGATCAGAAGGCTGAGTTATGTGTGTGGGTGTGAGAGAGATGAAGAAAGGGTGCATGTGACTCACATACAAACAAATATCGGAGAGAAATGAGATTCCGAGAGACAGAGTTTTGTGTCTGCGAGAGAGAAAGATATTTCACAACGAGAGTGATAGCTAGAGAGACATATGAGGGAACGCAAGATATCTCTAGGGAGAGAGAGTGTGTGTGAGTGACATACAAGAGAACAGTGGAGAAATATGAGACCCTGGGAGACAGAGTTTGTGTTTGTGTGTGAGAAAGAGATATTTAAGAGGAAGAGTCATAGGTTCTCATACCTAAGGAGCGAAAGACATCTCTGTATGAGGGGTGTGCGAGTGGCATGCAGGGGAATAGTAGAGAGAAATGAGACCCCGGGAGACAAAGTTTTGTGTTTGTGTGAGAGAAAGAGATTCCACATGGAGAATCATAGTTAGAGACACATAGCAGGGAGCGAGATATACTTAGAGAAAGATAGAGTGATGAAGGTCGAGGGAGAGAGTACCGTCGGTGTATTACGAAGATAAAAGATCATTGTCGACATACAGGTAGCACGAGAGATACCCGAGAGACGATGAACGCGTATAGGTCTAGAGAGATAGTCCTATATAAGCATGAGTGATAGTTATATGAGACGAATATATGGATTAAATGGGATTCAAATATTTAAACTGGAGATCACGACATCGATAATATCATAACGCAAATTGGTGTATCAAACATGCATATTCATTTGAATTTGGGGACACGTGTAATGTTATATAGTTTATCAATATTGGTGATCCATAGATTCTTTAATTAGAAACAATGCATGGTTTATATGCAATAAATGTCTAAACGGGATTACACTATATGTTGCGTGTGTGAAACACATTATACATGTTTGAGAAGTAAAAAAACACCCCGCATGAAACACACATTAATTGGAGACACTTAGCGAGGAATGCATACATTGGATTTCAACATAAAGTGGTTTCAAATATTTGAAAATCCAAATTGATGGATACAACCTTATGAATCTGAGATCATGCCATTTGTAAACCATATTTATGTATAAAGGGTGTTGTGCTTTTGAAAGTATATATAAAAAATGATGTATATATAATTTTATTCCAATCGATGGATCCCGCCCGAAAAAATAGAATACAAACGGGATTCGAATTGAGTTGGCACGGTAAACGTGCACTCTGCAAAATTTGAACGAAGCGGGGAAAGTCGCAGTAACCGCCCGAAACCAAAATCTGCGAGATGGAAATTACTACTGCCTATCCCTGCCACGCAAAGCCTATCTGCCCGATTTCTATAGGTTTCGATAGGGGTAGGTTTGTAATTTCACTCAAACGTGACATAACCGCCTCTCGCCCGGATTCATACACGGTGGGTGCCAAAACACAGTGTGTCCTCGGCCGAAATCGACTCGCTCCCCGATTCATACACGGTGGGCGCCAAAAACAAACTCTCGTCGGCAAATATTCGGTGTATGCGAGATTACCGTCCTATCTCCAACCGACTAATATTGCTGTGATGTAGGAAATTTGAAACGGGGGCTAAGTTTGTAAATTTCCTCGCATTTGAGACAAGCGCGCCCTGAAGACATGGTTCCCCCTTCCTCTCTACCTCCATTTCCCCATTCGTACTCCGTGGGTGCCAAAACACCCTCTCCACCCCAGCCTCCTCCGTCCGCCACCCCATCCACCGTCGCCCTCCTCCACCATGCCGGAGCTGATACCCCGATGTCGCCGTCCATTACAAGAGATCGGCCTCTCTCATCCACGGCTTTGGACCGGGATCCTTGCATCCCGTCCTCTCGCTTCATCCCTGCCGTCATCCACCTCGCCGGCGCCGCTCCTATGACCGTCTCGTCCACCGCGCCCCGCCGCCACCATCTACCCTCCTAGATCTGCTTCCACGCCGCCGACAGCCATCACTACTGCAGCAGCGTCAAATTCTCAGCAGATGCATACACGGCGCCGCACCAGAGGCGGTACTCTTTCGTATCTGCTCAACTTATTTATCGCAGCAAGAAAATAGATCGCCACTTCTTTACTCTGATTTCTTGTCCATCACTTACTTGCTAGTTGAAAGCAAACATTGGTTGCGAAGTTGCCTTTGTCCGGTTTGCACCTTCAGATCCGCCATGGCACGCTCAATACTATACTCCCAATGCTTATGGTTTTCCCCTTTTATATTCCACACTAGTTAAATCACAGTAGACTAAATTTCAAAATTGGGTCAGTCGATTTTTCAGAGCTCGCCCGAGTTCGCCGGTGCGAAGGAAGGGGCTCGGGTGGTGTTGGGGATATTACTACTGGGTGTAAACCGGCCAGGAGAGGCTGGGTTATCCTCGTAATGAGTTAGTTATATTTGAAGCCCATGAAGACAAGGAGTATAGCGCTTTACGAAGGCCTAGGGCCCAAAGGCGAATTATGGCCTGTAGACATAAACCGCCATATGGCATGTAACTTGTGTTGTAAGATAGAAAGGGTAGAAACCGAGCCGGACACGTTTATGAGCCGGCCTCGGGATTCTGTAAACCGACGGGCGTCAACCCATGTATATAAGGGGATGACCCGGCGGCGGTTTAGGGACAACAAACAACAACTCGAGAGCCAGGCATAGCGGATTTGCTCCCTGTTCATCGAAACCCTAGCAATTCCACAACAACTAGATTAGGCCTTTACCTTCGCCGCAAGGGGCCGAACCGGTATAAACTCTCTGCGTCCTTTGTCCGCTTTAACCCCTTTAAGCTAACCCGTTGCGATGGCTCCACGACTAAGTCCTTTCACTAGGACATCTGCCGTGACAAAACCACGACAGTTGGCACCCACCGTGGGGCTATCGCACGATGGTTTCGAGTTCTTAGAGGGCAGCTTTGAAGGGCTCAAGGGATACGTTGTGGGCCGGATGACTAAGAGTCGTCGCGGCAAGCTCTACATCGATGATGCAGGCTGGGGCCCTGAGGCTGGCTCAATTGAGTACGGGTACCGGGTCCCCTTCGGCGGCATTCACGTTTTCATTGGCAAGATCGACGAACCGGGCCCTGAGCCGGACATCTGCACCGACATCGTCGAAACGGCTCAACGTGCGAGACCCGCCCGGATTCAGCCTGCCATGAAGCGTGCCTTCGTGGGAGTCATCCACGGAGTGGAATCTGAGGTTAGATCAGCATCTGGTGGTGAGACCGTCGTTTACTCTGATGATGAGTCATCGACCGGAGAGACCGAGTCATTGTACCAGTTGCAAGATGGCCGGATTGGGGGCTGTTCCGATGGCGACAGTATTCCGGACCCCTTCGATCCGCCAAGCCGGGTTGCGATCTTCATGGCCGGTACACAGCCAGCACACCACTCTCCAACCACGGCGGTGATGGTTTTCGGATTGGTAGCAGCGACAGCAGCCGGGGCAGGAGGCCCTGTACGACCACCGGCTCAGGTTTTATCTGACTTATTTGATGCTTTGGCAGTACTGCTGGCGGAAGTTAACCCGGCGAACCAGGATGAGCATAACACGGAGATCGCGATGGTGAAGGATCAGATAACTCAGGCCAAGGCGGACCTGGCAGCCAAGGATACCAGGATGGCTGCAGAACGGGCCGAGTTGGAGGCACATGCTTACCGGCTTATGTTGGATCAGAGCGCGTCAAACGATGTCATGAGGAGAAGGTACCGGTCTCACCCGCCTCCGGTTTATGAGGCCAGGAATATCTTTGACACCCCAGGAGCAGGGACCAGTAATCCGCCAGTGGTAAACCGGGTGGAGGCACCTGGAACGGGGGCGCCAGTTCAGCCACGTCCAATAGATCCGCCTCGTCAAACAACGTCCTGTCACAACACGTCCCAACACCACCGGGTCATTACTCTAACCCGATGGATAACATTGTCGCCGCCGCTTCACGATTGGCGGCACTCCCGATCGTAGGCGAGTCCCCAGTAGCAGTTGAGACACGGCGTGCTAGGGAGCTCCTTCAGACAGCCTTGACTCAGCAGCAGGCTTATTCATACAGCCGCGAGAGGATTCATTCCACTCCTCGCCCAAGCCGGAGTTACACGGTGAAATGTTCCCTACCGAAACCGCCAGGCTTGTTTTGGGAAGCTCTGGTTTGTGAGAAGCATATCCCCAAACCTGCCCCAAATGGGTCAAAAAATTTAGCACGACATGTTGATGCCGCTCCATGACAGCATGCCAAGTTTCATGAATTTCAGACGAGCTTTGGATTTACTAGAATTTCAAAACCAGGTATCTCAATGTTTGCGGCTGAGTGATGGTGGTAGGGTGTTTGACATTCATTCCCATTTCTTGCATGGGACCTAAGCAGGCAACCAAGGACACATATTTGAATTTTCAACTAATTTATATGTATTAGAGCATGTGCCTGTAGTTCAAATTTGAATTATGCACATGAATGCATACAAAACTCAGTTAATGTATAAAAATGTCCAAGCGAACCCCGAAAAATCCCCAAAATTGACACAACACTCCTGTTGTTCTATGTTGACACTAGGAAAGAATTTGAAATCGAGAAGAGGCAACGGATATCGTTTCGTCCAGAAAGGTGAAACGTTCCCTACCAAAACCATCACACTTGTTGTGAGAAGCTCTGGTTTATGAGAAGCTTATACCCAAACCTGCCCCAAATGGGAAAATTAACCACGGCATGTTGATGCCGCTCCATGATAGCATGCCAATTTTCATGAATTTCGGACGAATTTTGGATTTATTGGAATTACAAAAGCAAGTACGTCGACGTTTGCCGGAGAGCCACAGTGGCGTGGTGTTCGAATTTCATCCCCATTTCTTGCATGGGACATAAGCATAAACCCATGGACACATATATGATTTTACAACCCATGTTGGTGCACCGGAGCATGTGCATGTAGTTTAATTTTGAATTGTGCACCTGAAATGGCTAGAAAACCAATTTAATGTATAAAATGTTCAAACGAACCCTGAATAATTCCAATTCTTTTACGACACACATATAGTTGCATGTTCACTGCAGATAATTGGTCTAGCAATTCAAACACTGTCCATTGCCGCTGTGACCCCATTATGTAATTCAAATCAAGATGAAAAATCAAGTAGATCACACACAGTTTATTATCACCAACCATGTGAGATGCAGCACAAAATATCCTGGAGCACCGTCGGTGTATAGTACGCCTATGGCTTACGCGAGAAGGTGCGTCGGCTACAGTCCACAGCCGGCGTCTCAAGCACACTAGCTCGCTCCCCAAATATCGTTTCACTGTTCAATCGTCGCAGGTGAAAGATGGGCACATGGACCCGCGTCGTGAGGGCAACTTTGGTGGCCCACTTCGGCGAGAGGGCGGCCGCAGCCGCCATACGCGTGCTAACAAGGTGCATGAGCGCGGCCGCAATCTGTGACCGGGCGGCCAAGGCAGCCCAAACGGCCGTTGTTGCTTCTCATGTGGCGGCAGCAACATCTGCCTCGGGGATAGCAACTGGCGAGAGCGGCACAACAGCTGTCCGTTCTGCAGCAGCGGCCTTAGCCCTGATGGAGGCCGCCCACGACCATGTCGAGGCCGCCCACGCCCAGCTCATGGCGGTCACCACACAAATCGAACGAAGCTTCTCCAACAACGGTCGGCAACCCACGGTTGAAGAGTTGGCAATCACCGAGAGCGTTCGAGCAGCCGTCCGTTCCTCCACCGCATACCTTGCGACGATGGAGCCAGTCCAAGCCCAGATCGCGGCCACCCACGCCCAGCTCATGGCGGCCTTTTCCAAAGAGATGACGGACGCGGATGGCGAGATGCTTGCCGAGTACGGTGCGATGGATGCCATGGAGCCCCTTCCCCAGGAGACGTCGGGCGCGAGCTGGACATGGAGGCGGCGGCGGAGATCGACGAGCACCAGCCGTAGTACTAGTACTCTTTGTTTTGTTTAATTAAGAGCGCCGGTCTTTAATTTGTTAGGGTAATGTTTAGGCCAGCTAGCTCTGTTTAATTGCTGAACTTGCTCGATTAAGAAGTGTGGGTGTGCTGTAGTCTCCTTTGTGTACCCAAATTATGCAATGACGTGGATGACCACTGTAACCATGGAAATTCGAACCAAAATTTTTGACATTCAAACTCATCACACACGGGTTAAGCTATCTGAATCGTTCGTGATGTTCACATATCATACACAGTTCTGAATAAGGGACCGTGTCTGATGACACTTTGCGCGCCAGTTTTTTCGCTGAAGCGATTCCAAATTTTTGGCTTCCGTGGAAATATCTACCTCCCCGCCCCCCTACCAAAAGCCACATTTCCCTGTTTCCGCCTTCCTTTCCAAGTTGAAACCTTCACTCCTTGCTTGCAGCGCCGCCTCCTCGCTGGCAACCCTCCTTCACGCTGCTCGGCCTCGACTATCTAGGCAGGTAATCCGCACCCGACCCCCATCCTCCTCCTCCTTCCACATCCCAGATGCCCCGACCGCTCGCGCGAGCACAACACCTTCCATCAGAATCACCAACCCCTCCACCAAATAAGCACCGCCCTAAGCCATGGTGAATGCAGTATAGCCAGGATGTCAAGGAGCATTTGGCAACGGAGAAGCAAATCACGGCCGCACGCGCGGATGAGGTCGCGATGGCTGCCATTCGTGCCGACCCCCAGATCTTGGAGGAGCACCTTGCCATTTGCTAGCTACGCCGGTTAAGCATGCTCGGTTTACCCGTTGCATGTGCTGCTCCTGCCTTTCCTTCACAAATTCTAGTGAATTGTGCTATCTAATTTTACTATGCAATTTGTTGCTCTAGTGTATATTTTCTATATGTCGTGCAGTGTGGTGCTCACTTATTAACTGTTTTGTTAATTAGTTGTCGTCTTCTGTTAACTGTTTGGTTCAATTCCACGAATGTGATGTTCAATTCTTCAGGCTGCAATTTTGTATTGTCTTCCATGTGAGAAATAAATCGAATTTATCTTTACAAAATACATGAGAAACGAATACAATTGCTATATTTCCAAGTTGTCAAGCATGCTTGGTTTGGTTATACATTGTGCAATGTGGTGCTTAGTTAACGTTTGGTTCATTTGTGTTGTGGTGTTTAGTTAACTGTTTGGTTCAATTCTACAATGCGATGTTCAATAGTTGTGGGTGCATTCTGTTATTGTATACCATGTGAGGAATAAATTGAATTTGGTTGTAGTAAATACATGAGAAACAAATACAATTGCTATATTTCCAAGTTGTTAAGCATGCTTGGTTTGGTTAACTGTCTGATCTTCTATTAGGAGTATGTTATATTGTGCAATGTGGTGCTCAGTTAATGTTTGGTTCATTTGTTGTGGTGTTTAGTTAACTGCTTAGTTCAATTCTGCAATGCGATGTCCAATTGTTGTGGGTAGAATTTTGTATTGTTGTGCATGTGAGGAATAAATCAAATTTGGCTGCACTTAATACATGAGAAACATATACAAGTGCTATATTTCCTAGTTCTTAATCATGCTTGGTTTGGATAAATGGGTTTTCCATGTGGCTTGAATTAATCTGATGAATCTGCAATGTGCTTATTTTTCATCAACATATTTTACTGATAGCATGCGAACCCTTACTTAACCTGATGACTAACTACCTTATATGTGTTGCAGGGAAACAATGGGAAGCACCGAGGTTTACAATCGAGGTTAGCACGTGCATGGTCCGTTGTCTAATAGCACATTATTGTGCAATTGCAGGAACCATTCTAATATTTAGGTTTTTAACAATTTGGTCTTGCACATGTAGGTCCTGCTGTCAGAGGTTTTGACCCACTGTTCGACCCTTATTGCATATGGGGAAATGAGTTGTCCATGAATATCAATCAAATCACGAAACTCAGAAAGATTGTTAGGATAAAGAAATTAGCGAAAAAAACAACAAGATCTTTGTCTGCACAATGAAGAAGACATCAGTTCACTACAAGGTGGTACTAACTATTATACCTTGCCTTTTTTTATTCCTTTGCCCCATTTCCAAAATAGAGAAGATATTTATGTGCATCCTTGTTTTCAGGCCTTTCCAAAGCAGTTCACTGATGATTACCTCTCAAACCACCTCTATGGTCAGGAGGCGAGGAAGGTTTTCATACAACACCCACGGTTCAATATTGAAGTGTTCCTGAAGAGGACGAAGGACAGACAGTCAATCATCCACAGGCATTGGCCTAAAGTTGCAAAGACCTTCAACATGAATGAAGGCTCAATATTCGCCTTCCGCTTCAGCAGTTTTCCAGATGAGATGCATCTGTCTATATACCATCTATGATGCTAATTTCAAAAGGTTCTACATGTTGCATTTGAAACTTGGTGTTGGTGCAGTTGTGTAATGGGGTAGCTGAGTGCTGAAGCTATATCATGTTGTACTCTGATGTATTTCAATTATGAAATTCCGCTTCCTTAATATGGAAATGAAATATATTATGTGCTTAATATGAATGTCAATTAGATTAATAAATGGATTATTAATAATAGGGCAATTAGCCTGCTAATGGCGAATTAGCCTGCTAATTGGGTTTTGCTATTGCAAAAGGTTATTGAAAACATACCGTGGGCGATGACCTCAGGCAACACACACAGTTTCTAGGAATAAACTGTGTTGGATCAATGAACAATCACACACGACTTTCTCTTGAAAACTGTTTGCGTTAGGCCACCTTGCGCAAACGTTTACCACATAAACACTATGTGTGATGGACACCCTTTGCCACACAGTTTCTTCTACGGACCGTGTGTGATGCATTCAATAACGCAAACGATAAAATTGTTAATATCGTGTGCAATGGCAACGCTATCACAAATGATTTAACAGGAAAAATTGTGTGTGATGTACCTGTGAACGGAAACATTTTCCTTGGAGCGACTGTGTGGGATGTACATACGAACGGAAAGCAGGGACTGACTGTGTGGGATGTACTTGCGACCGGAAACAATTTCGCCTGTATAATTGTATTTTTTAGCTCTACTGTATGTATTTCCGTATTTGAGCGCTCGCCGGTCGCACACGACCTCATTTTGCCGAGCGTGTGTGCCAGGAGGGCATATCCCCGATGGTTTCTGGGTCGTGTGGGAAGGACCCCCTGATACGTCTCCAACGTATCTATAATTTATGAAGTATTCATGCTATTATATCACTACTGGAATCTGGCATTTTGCCGTCTGCCAGCTGACGACAAAGAGCCTCTTTGCCGTCCGCTTTCACAAAGCGGACGACAAAGAAAGGGCTGATGGAAAAAACGCTATTTGCCGTCAGCCAACTCTTTGCCGTCCGCCAGCAGACGGCATAGAATCTTTGCCGTCCGCTAGCGGATGGCAAAGAATGAGGGTGGCCCACTACTGAGAACCACCTAACGGACACTTTCTTTGCCGTCCGCTAGCAGACAGCAAAGAAAGTGGCCAAGCTAACGTCCGTTAGCTAGGATCTTTGCCGTCTGCTGGCGGACGGCAAAGAACCATGCCCTAACTAAAATCCATCGACGCCCGCCCGCGCCCCATCTCTCTCTGTCCCCTCTCTCTCTCCATCCGCGCCCGAGCCGCCGCCGCCCCGCGCCACCCCCGTCGCCACGCCGCCCCAGCAGCCCCAATGACCCCCTTCCCCGCCCCGCGCCATCCCTGTCGTCGCGCCGCCCCGTGCCCGAGCCGCCACCGCCCCACGCCACCCACGTCGCCGCCGCACCCCCTCCTCCACCCCGGCGGCCCCGGCGCCCCTCTGCTCCACCACCGCGGCCGCCCCGGCGCCCCTCTGCTCCACCACCGCGGCCGCCCCGCCGCTCCGGTGCCCCCTCCTCCACCTGGCGACCCCGGTGCCCCTCTGCTCCACCACCGCGGCCGCCCCGCCGCTCCGGCGCCCCCTCCTCCACCCGGCTGCCCCGATGCCCCTCTCCTCCACCACCGCGGCCACCCCACCCCTCCGGCGCCCCCTCCTCCACCCGGTGAGACCTCTTGTATTTTTTCTGTTTTTGTTTCTGTATTTTAAGTTTTGTTTAGGTTTACTTTAGGTTTGGTTTAGTTTAGGTTTACTTTAGTTTAGGTTTAGAGCAGAGAGCCGTATATTGCAGTGCAAGAATTGATTATGATAGCTCATCCATACTTGGAAGTTCGTAGGGTCCGTGCGAATAGAACCTGATAGCTTGCTGATACACACCAGTAGCTCAAGATGCATAGCCTGCTACTGAAATGCGGTGCTGGTGCACTGATGTGAAGCATGGTGTATAATCCAGCTGCTAATCACACCTGAGTATGCAGTGTTACTTTTTTCAGGAGATAGCATCTCAGCGATATTAATATAACTAGATAAAAGTTCCCTATAATATGATAATTCTGCCCCCTACAAGAACAACACATAATAAAGCATTTTTAAAAATATTGAAATAATTAAGCATGAACCTGTTGAAGTAATCAGCAACACTCGAATTAGTTTAATTTGAGAAAACAACAAGGCATGCATATTGCTTATGGAATCTGTCATAAGAGGCGAACTATACCCGTCTTTTTCTTTTCTTTTTTGCGGAAAGGCAAACTATACATTCAGCAAGCCGAAGGAAAGTCTAGCGTGTCTTTCTCACTAGCATAGGCATGAAAGCATAATCTGTATGGTTATAATGTCTTTCTCATAGTTGAGCAAGTATAAGATTGCAGTATGGTTATAATGTCTTACCCCAGCTTGCATTTACATACCTTTTCTGTAATAGGATCCTATGGTAATGTGATGTGGTACTTGTTCTGATTTGCATACAAAGTAAATTGATTTTAGGACACTACCCTTAGTTTCTGATTTGAGGTATGTTTGTTTGCTTGGTGTGTGGCACCTAGAGCCACCTAAAATATGGTGCAACTATGATTTTTGCCACAAGTATTCCAATGTGATCACACCACAAGGAACTTTAGGTTTAGTTTTGGTTAAGAAGAAAGAAGAAAGATTAAACAAAATAAGAAGAAGAAGATAAAGAGGAGGAAGAAGAAGTGTATTTTCCCTATTTTTAGATTACTATGCTCTTTTTTTCAACATTTTCAGTTTTCTTTCACGTCTAAAGAAATTCCTAGTTTTGAAGGGTGCCAATTGCCATTGCCAACTAACCTACCAAATTAATTAAGTGTTGTTGATGTTGTTGAGCACAAGTGCATTGCTTTTTTTTCTCAGTTTTCTTTCATGTCTAGAAACTTGGCTCTATGTTTATAGATATGCTTCTAGCTAGATACTAATTGGTCTCTTTTGCTGCTTATTAGAGATGGGGGGAGGCCGTCACTGCAGGCTCCGCTCTGCCACACCGGAGTACGAGTTGGATGCTTTCGAGTTATTCAGTATCATACTTGGGACTTCCTCCAAGAGGCAGGTATATAAAAGGAGAGATCTCCCCTTCACCCATCTCATTATGGTAACTATGTTGTTTGCTACATCACTCCTTGTCCCAAACTGCAGAGGCTGCCTGACACTTTTATGACGATGTTGGACGGCCATCGGCCAAAGAATGTGACGTGGGCTAGCAGCGGGCTTTCCTCCAAGAGGCTGGCAGCGGGCTTCGCAGGCTTTCGGACGTGGAGTTGGTGATCAGGTACGGCCACATGTACCTATGTCGTGGCTGGGAGCAGTTCTATCATGCCTACGACCTGCGGCATGGGTACTTCCTTCTCTTCAGGTACGACGGCGACGCCATGCTCACCGTGAAGGTGTTCAACACGACTATGTGTCGCATGCGCTACCAAGACAACAATGATGCCAGTACGTTCTGCCTCTTCTTCCTCTACATTTTGCTTTGTCTCACATCGATTGTTAACAGTCATTGTTGCATTTGGTCAGGCAATGGGAGCAGCAGCAGCGACTCTAGCTACAGCCAAAGCAGCAGCGACTCTGGCTGCAGCAAAAGCAGCAAGGATGATCCGGAATGGAGTGGGGAAGAAGAGGAGCAGAGTGGGGATGAGGAGGTGCAGGCTGACGATGGGCAAAAGATGGTGGTGGCTTAGGATGACGTAGCGATGGTGGTGGCTGACGATGGGCAAGAGATGGTGGTGGCTGAGGATGACCTAGCGATGGTGCTGCCTGAAGATGGCCTCGCGATGGTGGTGGTGCCTGACAATGACCTCACGATGGTGGTGGCGCCGGCAATCCCACAGCCGGGCGACATGACCATGCCAATTGTGGTAGAAGACTATATCCCACTGCCTCCACCGCCTCGCCGCTCTTGGCGCATCAGGATGAGGAAGGAGAAGGAGAAGAAGAATGAGGAGTGAACTATGTCAGGTATGTCATATCTCCAGAATGATCTATATATACTTAGCTTTGTTTCCTCCGAAATGACATAAGTTAGCTCTAATATGCTAAGTTATCTCCAATATGCTTAGTTTCCTAGGTTTGCTCAATAATGACATACAGTTGGCTTACTTGTGTAAAAAATGGCATAATTATGCTTAGTTAACTCAAAAATGGCATAATTAGTTAAGTTAGCTCCAAAATGACCCATTTAACCTAGGTTAGCTCCAATATGATCCATTTTACCTAGGTTAGCTCCAAAATGACCAAGTTTAGCTAGGTTAGCTCCAATATGATCCATTTTAGCTAGGTTAGCTCCAAAATGACCAAGTTTACCTAGGTTAGCTCCAATATGATCCATTTTAGCTAGGTTAGCTCCAAAATGACCTAGTTTACCTAGGTGAGCTCCAAAATGACCAAGTTTACCTAGGTTAGCTCCAATATGATCCATTTTAGCTAGGTTAGCTCCAAAATGACCAAGTTTACCTAGGTTAGCTCCAAAATGACCAAGTTTACCTAGGTTAGCTCCAAAATGACCTAGTTTACCTAGGTTAGCTCCAAAATCACCAGGATGGCATAATATGCTTAGTTCACTCAAAGATGGCATAATTAGCTAGGTTAGATCCATTTTACCTAAGTATGCTTACTTCTTATTCCAGTCTTCTTCTTCTTCATTTTCTTCTTCTTCATTTTCTTCTTCTTCTTCTAACTTTCTTGTTTCCCATCTTGTAGATCTCATTTAATTCACGGAAGCTTGCATGGATGGAGTGCTTCTTTTCCCTTTATGCTTTTATTTTGTATCGATGAACTTGCATGGATGGAACTTGTTATATGGATGGATGGATAACGGTGTTGGATGAACAATGTGAAACTTTTGTAATATGTATGGATGGAACTATGTGTTGGTTATGTATGTATATATGATGAAACTTGTGTGTTGGATATGTCTTTTGTGAAATTTGTGTGTTGAAATTTGTGCGTTGAAACTTGTGTGTTCAAATTGAATGAATTTAAGAAAAAACACAAAAAAACAGGGGCTATACAGGATCTTTGCCGTCCGCTGGAGGACGGCAAAGATGCCACGTGGCAGCTCCCTGTAGAGCCTGGGGGTTGTCCTATTTGGTTACTTTGCCATTCGCTGGCTGACGGCAAAGGTGCAATGGTCTTTGCCGTCCGCCAGCTGACGGCAAAGCTCACCGTTAGCCCCCTAACGGCCAGACGTTGCCACGTGTGCCATCCAGGACCTTTGTCGTCTGCTGGCTGACGGCAAAGACCATTTCATCTTTGCCGTCCGCCAGCTGACGGCAAAGAAGCCTTTGACGTAGCCTATTCAGCCGGACCTGTTGCCGTCAGCTGGCGGACCAAAGAACTTTGCCGTCCGCCATGGCGGACGGCAAAGTGCCTGATTCCTGTAGTGTATTATCCATCTTAGATGTTTTATATGCTATTTTATATGATTTTTGGGACTAACCTATTAACCTAGAGCCCAGTGCCAGTTTTAGTTTTTCCCTTATTTTTGAGTTTTACAGAAAAGGAATACCAAACGGAGTCCAATTGACGTGCCAATTTTTGATGATTTTTTATGGACCAGAAGAAGCCCACGGAGCATCGGAGATGGACCAGAAGAGTCCCGAGCCGTCCACGAGGGTGGAGGGCTCGCCCTACCCCCTGGGCGCACCCCCTATCTCTTGGACGACTCGGAGACCCCCCTGACGTGAAACCAATGCAAAAAATTCCTATAAATACAGAAACCCCCAGAAAATAACCTAGATCGGAAGTTCCGCCACCGCAAGTCTCTGTAGCCTCGAGAAATCAATCTAGGCCCTCTCTGGCACCCTGCTGGAAGGGGCCATCATCACCGGAGGACATGGAGGAGGATCCTGGAGAGGCAATTATCGCCATGAAGGCCAAAGACCAGAGGGGCAACCTCTCCCTATCTAGGGGGAAGGCCATGGAGGATGAAGCACAAGGGGGAGAACCACTCCTCCTCTCTCTCGGTGGCGCCGGAGTGCCATCGGGAGGGGAATCATCGCCGTGGTGATCGTCTTCATCAACATCACCATCATCCTCACCATCCTCATCTATTTTACGCGGTCCACTCAACCGCACCCCGCTGTAATCCCTACTTGAACATGGTGCTTTATGCCACATATTATGATCCAATCATGTGTTGCCATCCTATGATGTTTTGAGTAGATATCCTTTGTCTTTGGGTTGATTGATGATCTAGATTGGTACGAGTTGTATGTTTTATTTTGGTGCTGTCCTATTGTGCCCTCCGTGTCGCGCAAGCGTGAGGGGTTATAGGGTGTTGCAATACGTTCATGATTCACTTAGAGTGGGTTGCTTGAGTGACAGAAGCATAAACTCGAGTAAGGGGGTTGTTGCGTATGGGATAAAGGGGACTTGATGCTTTAGTGCTATGGTTGGGTTTTACCTTAATGATCTTTAGTAGTTGCAGATGCTTGCTAGAGTTCCAATCATAAGTGCATATGATCCAAGAAGAGAAAGTATGTTAGCTTATGCCTCTCCCTCATATGAAATTGCAATGACGACTACCGGTCTTGTTAACAATTGCCTAGGATAATTCCGCACACCGACCCATCATTATTCCACACTCGCTATTTATAATATTTAGTAATATATTCTAACTTTATGATAACAGCACCTAATTTTATGTTTTAGCTCTCCGATATCATTCAAAGTTATCCTCTTCATACCCACAACGTAGTTTTATTTCCCGTTTCTAGTTGGAAGCAAATGTTCGGTGTACGTAGAGTCGTATCAGTGGCAGATAGGACTTGAGAGAATATTGATCTTACCTTTAGCTCCTTGTGGGTTTGACACTCCATACTTATCACTTCCACCATTGGTAATTTCTACGATGATTCCCTGCACTTTGGGATTATTAAGCTCTTTTCTGGCGCCGTTGCCGGGGAACAATTATCTTTGCCGGGGTTGATATTCTCGTGTGTGCTTGTTTGCTTTCTTCACTAAGTAGATTTTGTTTTTAATTTTTGTTTCTGTTTAGTTGTGGGTGAAACATACAAAAAAATTTAAAGAATGAAAATACAAAAAAGTTACTTGCCTCTCATGCCTAAAAAGTTTTTCAATAAGAGAAGTGATTGGAAGGTTATGCATTGGAGAAATGAGGGTCGACCTTGAACACTTGTGTTCATGCTCATGGAAACAATGTAAATTTTTTCATGGAATCTTATCTGAATATAATTATCCCCTTGTATATATCCATTGTATTATAAAAATAATGTGCCAAGCTTTGGTTTTAGGATGATTAGATTGCTCGTTTACTATGTGCAGAACAAAAACAGAAACTTTGGCTGTAGCGCGTGAATTTACATTTTTTACTGGAAAGTCAAATGGGTCTGAAACTTTTTGCACATTACTTATGTACAATGTTTTTAATTTTTCATATTTGTTTAGAATTTTTTGGAGTTACAGAAGTTTACTAAACTTCCAGATTACTACAGACTGTCCTGTTTTTGACAGATTCTGTTTTTCGTGTGTTGTTTGCTTATTTTGATGAATCTATGGGTAGTATCGGGGGGCATGAACCATGGTGAAGTTGGAATACAGTAGATATAGTTCTAATATGAATTTGTAATAAGTTTGCAACAGTACCTAAAGGTAGTGATTTGCTTTATTACAATAACGGATCTCACAAAGTTTTTGTTAAAGTTTTGTGTGGATGAAGTGTTCGAAGATCGAGGAGCTATCAATGTGAGAAGAATAAAGAGAGGCCAGAGTTCAAGCTTGGGGATGCCCAAGGCACCCCAAATAAATATTTCAAGGATACTCAAGAATCTAAGCTTGGGGATGCCCCGGTTGGCATCCCATCTTTCTTCTTCAACAATTATCGGTATACCTCGGTTTTTATTTTGTTCACATAATTTGTGTCCTTTGTGTTTTTGTTTTTACTTTAAGAACCATGCTAGTATGATATATCCCTTTATTTATTTATAGAATACTTCATGTTCTTCACTTATATCTTTTAAGTATGATCTTATAGAATTGCTCTTTGTGCTTCACTTAAATCTTTTGAGTATGGTTTTATAGAATGCTTCGTGTGCTTCACTTATATATTTTGAGCTTGGATATTCGTTAGTCTATATTAATTGTAGAATAATCCATGAACTTCACTTATATCTTTTGGAGTATGAATAATACTATCATCTAAAGTGGATTTAGAAGAAGTTTGCTCCCACTATTCCGAATAAGAAGAATTTTGCTTATGTGGAGAGTAGTAAAATTTCTACGCTTGTAGATCATGAAAAGAATGCTTTATGTGATGGTTATATTGTTGAACTCATTCATGATGCTACTGAAAATTATTATGAGGGAGGAATACTTACTTGTAGGAGTTGCAATAATATCAAGTCTCCTCTCTATGTGCTTAAAGTTTTGAAGTTATACTTGTTTTGCCTTCCTATGTTAGTTGATTCTTATTCCTATAAATTGTGTGCTCACAAAATCCCTAGGCATAGGAAGTGGGTTAAATTTAAATGTTCTAGTAATATTCTTCATGATGCTCTCTTTATGTTTCAATTCTTATCTTTTATGTGAGCATCATTGAAATCATCATGCCTAGCTAAAAGGCATTAAAGAAAAGCGCTTGTTGGGAGACAACCCAATATTCACCCTTACTATTTTTGTATTTTTACATGATTAATCTACTTTATTAATCATGTTTTATAGCTTTTGTTTCAATAAAGTGCCAAGTAAGACCTTTGGGAAGACTTGGGTGAAAGTTAATGTGATCTTGCTGTAAAAAACAGAAACTTTGCGCTCACGAGATTAGCTGTAATTTTTTACAGAAGAGTGATTTTGAGTTGATTCTTTTTGCAAAAGATTAATAGACAAATTCCTCACGTCCACCAATTTATTTCATAATTTTTGGAGTAGCATAACTATGGTTGCTGTTCAAATCATTACAGACTGTTCTGTTTCTGACAGATTCTGTTTTCATTGCATAGTTTGCTTGTTTTCTAGTTTCTATGGCTTATATTTCTCAATATAAATTGTAGAAATGATATGGTACAGTAGGCATTGTGTGATAACAATTATGAACCTTGTATTTGACAGTACCAAAGTGAATGGTTTACTCTTTATCATACTGACCTATCTCACGAAGTTCCGTTAAGTTTTGTGTGATTGAAGTTTTCATGCTTTGGGTGAGATATCGATATGCGGAGAATAAGAACTGGAAAGACCCTAAGCTTGGGGATGCCCAAGGCACCCCAAGGTAATATTCAAGGAAGACTCAAGCGCCTAAGCTTGGGGATGCCCCGGAAGGCATCCCCTCTTTCGTCTTCAAAACTATCGGTATACCTTACTCGGAGCTATATTTTTATTCGTCACATGATATGTGTTTTGCTTGGAGCGTATTTGCAATTTTACTTGCAGTTTGAATAAAATCATTGGATCTGAAATCTTGAATGAAAAAGAATCCTCCCATGGCTAGTTAATTATTTGACTACTCAGTGTTCTTCACTTATATCTTTTGGAGTAGTTTGTCATTTACTCACGTGCTTCATGTATATCCTATGAGTAAATGGTTGAATGAATTGAATATCATAAATATGAATTTATATATGTTTCATATGCTTATACCATGGGGAGTAATGACTTCACACAGAATAAGTATAGGTAGTAAACTTATTGAAAGTTAGCAAACGCAGAATTGGTCACTTGAACAATTCATGAAAGAATATTGAAGGAAGAGAGATTTCACATATAAATATACTATCTTGGACATCTTTTGTAATTGTGAGCACTCATTAAAATATGACATGCTAAAAGGTTGATGTTCAAGGAAGACAACTTAATGGGTTATGTTTTCCTATATCCGAAACATTATATTGTCTTGGATCATCCAACATGTTGAGCTTGCCTTTCCCTCTCATGCTAGCCAAATTCTTTGCACCAAGTAGAGATACTATTTGTGCTTCCAAACATTCCTTAACCCAGTTTTGCCATGAGAGTCCACCATACCTACCTATGGATTGAGTAAGATCCTTCAAGTAAGTTGTCATCGGTGCATGCAATAAAAAATTGCTCCTTAAATATGTATGATCTATTAGTGCGAAGAAAATAAGCTTTATATGAACTTGTGATAGGGAAGAAATAAAAGCGACGGACTGCATAATAAAGGTCTTTATCACAAGCAGCAATATAAAAGTGACATTCTTTTGCATTAAGATTTTGTGCATCCAACCATAAAAGCGCATGACAACCTCTGCTTCCCTCTGCGAAGGGCCTATCTTTTACATTTACCTTCTACCCTTATACAAGAGTCATGGTGATCATCACTTTTCCTTTTTACACTTTTTCCTTTGGCAAGCACTTTGTGTTGGAGCGATCCGGATATATATCCACTTGGATGTAGGTTTTCATAAAGTATTATTGTTGACATTACCCTTGAGGTAAAAGGTTGGGAGGCGAAACTATAAGCCCCTATCTTTCTTTGTGTCTGATTAAAACTTTGAACCCATAAATATCACGTGATTGTTAGCAATTGTGAAAGACTATATGATAGTTGAGTATGTGGGATTTGCTAAATGAAAGCTCTTACATAGACCCTTCCTGAAAATAAGATGAATTGCAATTGTTTGATGACTGAGAACACAGTTTGTTAGTTTTCAACAAAGTTTATGGTCTATGCTTTAACATGTGAATAGCTTGTTACTTGATCATGAGAAGTTTCATGAGTTGAGCTACTGTTATGATATATAATGATGCTAGAAAAAGTGATTGAAACTATCATTGATCAAACTTAAGCACTTGCTAGCATTCACACTTCATAAATTATTTCTTTTATCATTTACCTACTCGAGGATAAGCAGGAATTAAGCTTGGCGATGCTTGATACGTCTCCAACGTATCTATAATTTATGAAGTATTCATGCTATTATATTATCCATCTTAGATGTTTTATATGCATTTATATGCTATTTTATATGATTTTTGGGACTAACCTATTAACCTAGAGCCCGGTGCCAGTTTCTGTTTTTTTCCTTGTTTTTGAGTTTTAGAGAAAGGGAATACCAAACGGAGTCCAATTGACGTGCCAATTTTTGATAATTTTTTATGGACCAGAAGAAGCCCACGGAGCATCGGAGATGGACCAGAAGAGTCCCGAGCCGTCGACGAGGGTGGAGGGCGCGCCCTACCCCTGGGCGCGCTCCCGTATCTCGTGGACGACTCGGAGACCCCCCTGACGTGAAACCAACGCCAAAAATTCCTATAAATACAGAAACCCCCAGAAAATAACCTAGATCGGAAGTTCCGCCGCCGCAAGCCTGTGTAGCCACGAGAAATCAATCTAGCACCCTGGCGGAGGGGGCCATCATCACCAGAGGCCATGGAGGAGGATCCCGGAGGGGCCATCATCGCCATGAAGGCCAAGGACCAGAGGGGGAACCTCTCCCCATCTAGGGGGGATGCCATGGAGGAGGAAGCACAAGGGGGAGAACCTCTCCTCCTCTCTCTCGGTGGCGCCGGAGTGCCATCGGGAGGGGAATCATCGCCGCGGTGATCGTCTTCATCAACATCACCATCATCATCACCATCCTCATCTATTTTACGCGGTCCACTCTCCTGCACCCCGCTGTAATCCCTACTTGAACATGGTGCTTTATGCCACATATTATGATCCAATGATGTGTTGCCATCCTATGATGTTTTGAGTAGATATCCTTTGTCTTTGGGTTGATTGATGATCTAGATTGGTACGAGTTGTATGTTTTATTTTGGTGCTGTCCTATTGTGCCCTCCGTGTCGCGCAAGCGTGAGGGGTTCCCGCTGTAGGGTGTTGTAATACATTCATGATTCCCTTATAGTGGGTTGCTTGAGTGATAGAAGCATAAACCCGAGTAAGGGGGTTGTTGCGTATGGGATAAAGGGGACTTGATGCTTTAATGCTATGGTTGGGTTTTACCTTAATGATCTTTAGTAGTTGCGGATGCTTGCTAGAGTTCCAATCATAAGGGCATATGATCCAAGAAGAGAAAGTATGTTATCTTATGCCTCTCCCTCATATGAAATTGCAATGACGACTATTGGTCTTGTTAACAATTGCCTAGGATAATTCCGCACACCGACCCATCATTATTCCACACTCGCTATTTATAATATTTAGTAATATATTCTAACTTTATGATAACAGCACCTACTTTTATGTTTTAGCTCTCCGATATCATGCAAAGTTATCCTCTTCATACCCACAACGTAGTTTTATTTCTCGTTTCTAGTTGGAACCAAACGTTCAGTGTACGTAGAGTCATATCAGTGGCAGATAGGACTTGAGAGAATATTGATCTTACCTTTAGCTCCTTGTGGGTTCGACATTCCATACTTATCACTTCCACCATTGGGAATTGCTACGATGATTCCCTGCACTCTGGGATTATCACCCCCTATCGCCCACACTCACTAGGCGACGGTTCCAGATGTCGTCGCGGAAAGGGGTTAAAAACCGTTTGTATAGCACCGACACGTACTAGTGAAAGGAAAGAAATGGAACTTCAAGAAGAATGGCAAGCAAGTTGCCACTCCCGGGAAGAAGCCCAAAGATGGACCCAAGCCTGAAATTGAGTGCTTCTACTGCAAAGGGACTGGTCAGTGGAAGCGGAACTGCCCCGAGTATTTGGCGGATAAGAAGGATGGCAAAGTGAACAAAGGTATATTCGATATACATGTTATTGATGTGTACCTTACTAATGCTCGTAGTAGCGCCTGGGTATTTGATACAGATTCGGTTGCTCATATTTGTAACTCGAAACAGGAGCTACGAATTAAACGAAGATTGCCTAAGGACGAGGTGACGATGCGCGTCGGGAATGGTTCCAAGGTCGATGTGATCGTCGTCGGCACGCTGTCTCTACATCTACCTTCGGGATTAATTTTAGACCTGAATAGTTGTTATTTGGTGCCAGCGTTGAGCATGAACATTATATCTGGATCTTGTTTAGTGCGAGACGGTTATTCATTTAAATCATAGAATAATGGTTGTCCTATTTATATGAGTAATAACTTTTATGGTCATGCACCCTTCAAGAGTGGTCTATTTATGTTGAATCTCGATTGTGGTGATACACATATTCATAATATTGATGCCAAAAGATGCAAAGTTGATAATGATAGTGCAACATATTTGTGGCATTGCCATTTAGGTCATATTAGTGTAAAGCGCATGAAGAAACTCCATGCTGATGGGCTTTTGAAATCACTTGATTATGAATCATTTGATACTTGCGAACCATGCCTCATGGGCAAGATGACTAAAACTCTGTTCTCCGGAACAATGGAGCGAGCCAATGACTTATTGGAAACAATACATACCGATGTGTGCGGTTCGATGAGTGTTGAGGCACGCGGCGGGTATCGTTATTTTTTGACCTTCAGAGATGATTTGAGTAGATATGGGTATATCTACTTAATGAAACACAAGTCTGAAACATTTGAAAAGTTCAAAGAATTTCAGAGTGAATTAGAGAATCATCGTAATAAGAAAATAAAGTTTCTACGATCTGATCATGGAGGCGAATATTTGAGTTATGAGTTTGGCCGTCATGTAAAACAATGTGGAATAGTTTCACAACTCATGCCACCTGGAACACCACAGCGTAATGGTGTGTCCGAACATCGTAACCGTACTTTATTAGATATGGTGCGTTCTATGATGTCTCTTACCGATTTACCACTATCGTTTTGGGGTTATGCATTATAGATAGCTGCATTCACGTTAAATAGGGCACCGTCTAAATCCGTTGAGACGACACCGTATGAACTATGGTTTGGCATGAAACCTAACTATCGTTTCTTAAAGTTTGGGGTTGCGACACTGCTGTCAAAAGGCTTGAGCCTGATAAGCTCAAACCCAAATCGGAAAAGTGTGTCTTCATAGGATACCCTAAGGAAACAATTGGGTACACCTTCTACCACAGATCCGAAGGCAAGATTTTTGTTGCCAAGAATGGAACATTTCTAGAGAAGCAGTTTCTCTCGAAGGAAGTGAGTGGGAGGAAAGTAGAACTTGATGAGGTAATTGTACCTTCTCTCAATTTGGAAAGTAGCACATCAGAGAAATTTGTTCCCGTGATGCCTACACCATCTAGAGAGGAAGCTAATGATGATGATCATGAAACTTCAGATCAAGTTACTACTGGACCTCGTAGGTCAATCAAAGCACGTTCCGCACCAGAGTGGTACGGTAATCCTGTCCTAGAAGTCATGTTACTAGACCATGACGAACCTACAAACTATGAAGAAGCTATGATGAGCCCAGATTCTGATAAATGGCTTGAGGCCATGAAATCTGAGATAGGATCCATGTATAAGAACAAAGTGTGGACTTTGGTGGACTTGCCCTATGATCAGCAAAGCATTGAGAATAAATGGATCTTCATGAAGAAGACAGATGCTGATGGTAATGTCACCATCTACAAAGCTCTACTTGTCATGAAAGGTTTTCAACAAGTTCAAGGGGTTGACTACTATGAGACCTTCTCACCCGTAGCGATGCTTAAGTCAGTCCAAATCATCTTAGCAATTACCGCATTTATAGTTATGAAATTTGGAGTAAAAAACTGTATTTCTTAATGGATATTAAAGAAGAGTTGTATATAATGCAACCAGAAGTTTTTGTCGATCCTAAAGGTGCTAACAAAGTGTGCAAGCTCCAGCGATCCATCTATGGACTGGTGCAAGCCTCTCGGAGTTGGAATATACGCTTTGATGAGGTGATCAAAGCATATGGTTTTATCCGGACTTATGGTGAAGCCCGTATTTACAAGAACGTGAGTGGGAGCTCTGTAGCATTTTTGATATTATATGTAGATGACATATTGCTGATTGGAAATGATATAGAATTTCAGGATAGCATAAAAGGATACTTGAATAAGAATTTTTCAATAAAATACCTCGGTGAAGTTTCTTACATATTAGGCATCAAGATCTATAGAGATAGATCAAGACGCTTGATAAGATTTTTCAATGAGTACATACCTTGACAAGATTTTGAAGGAGTTCAAAATGAATCAGTCAAAGAAGGAGTTCTTGCCTGTATTGTAAGGTGTGAGGTTGAGTAAGACTCAAACCCCGACCACGGCATAAGATAGAGAGAGAATGAAAGTCATTCCCTATGCCTCAGTCGTAGGTTCTATAAAGTATGCCATGCTGTGTACCAAACCTATTGTGTACCTTGCCATGAGTTTGGCAAGGGGGTACAATAGTGATCCAGGAGTAGATCACTGGACAACAGTCAAAATTATCCTTAGAGGACTAAGGAAATATTTCTCGGTTATGGAGGTGATAAAGAGTTCATCGTAAAGGGTTATGTCGATCCAAGCTTTGACACCGATTCAGATGACTATGAATCTCAATCTGGATACATATTGAAAGTGGGAGCAATTAGCTAAAGTAGCTCCATGCAGAGCATTGTAGACATAGAAATTTGCAAAATACATACGGATCAGAATATGACGGACCCGTTGACTAAACTTCTCTCACAAGAAAAACATGATCACACCTTAGTACTCTTTGGGTGTTAATCACATGGGAATGTGAACTAGATTATTGACTCTAGTAAACTTTTTGGGTGTTGGTCACATGGAGATGTGAACTATGGGTGTTAATCACATGATGATGTGAACTAGATTATTGACTCTAGTGCAAGTGGGAGACTCATGGAAATATGCTCTAGAGGCAATAATAAAATGGTTATTGTTATATTTCCTAAATCATGATAAAGGTTTATTATTCATGCTAGAATTGTATTGACCGGAAACATAAATACATGTGTGGATACATAAACAAATACCGTATCCCTAGTGAGCCTCTACTAGACTAGCTCGTTGATCAAAGATGGTTAAGGTTTCCTAACCATGGACATGTATTGTCATTTGATAAACGGGATCACATCATTAGGAGAATGATGTGATGGACAAGACCCATCCGTTAGCTTAGCATAATGATCGTTCAGTTTTCTTGCTATTGCTTTCTTCATATCAAATACATATTCCTTTGACTATGAGATTTTGCAACTCCCGGATACCGTAGGAATACCTTGTGTGATATCAAACGTCACAACATAACTGGGTGATCATAAAGATGCTCTACAGGTATCTTCGAAGGTGTTTGTTGAGTTGGCATAGATCGAGATTAGGATTTGTCACTCCGTGTATCGGAGAGGTATCTCTGGGCCCTCTCGGTAATACACAGTATAAGCCTTGCAAGAAATGTGACTAATGTGTTAGTTGCGGGATGATGCATTACGGAAATGAGTAAAGAGACTTTCCAGTAACGAGATTGAACTAGGTACGAAGATACCGACGATCGAATCTCGGGCAAGTAACATACCGATGGACAAAGGGAATTACGTATGTTGTCATAACGGTTCGACCGATAAAGATCTTCATAGAATATGTAGGAGCCAATGTGGGCATCCAGGTTCCGCTATTGGTTATTGACCGGAGAGGTGTCTCGGTCATGTCTACATAGTTCTCGATCCCGTAGTGTCCGCACGCTTAATGTTTGTTGACGATATAGTATTATATGTGATATGTGATTTGGTGACCGAATGTTGTTCGGAGTCCCGAATGAGATCACAGACATGACAAGGAGTCTCGAAATGGTCGAGAGGTAAATATTGATATATAGGACAATGGTATTCGGACACCGGAAGTGTTTCGGAGGGTACCGGGTACCTATCGGGTCACCGGAAAGGAGTTTCGGGCAACCCCGGCAAAGATATGGGCCTTATGTGCCAAGAGAGGGAATGCACCAGCCACAAGGGGCTGCGCCCCCCATAGCAGGCCTGCCTAAGAGGAGAAGGAAAGGGGGAAGGGAAAGGAAAGTGTGGATTAGGATTCCCTCTCCCCCCCTCTTTCTGTCCCCCTCGGTTATATATGGCAGGGGGCGGGGCTTGGGAGGGACTCCAAGTAGGATTCCTCCTACTTGGGCGCCTCCTATGGCTGCTTCTCCCTCCCTCCCACTTATATATATGTGGGAGGGGGCGCATAGAACACCCCAGATCAATTCTTAGCCGTGTGCGGCGCCCCCCTCCACCGTTTACACCCCTAGTCATATTTTTTTAGTGCTTAGGCGAAGCCCTGCGAAGATCAATTCACCATCACCGTCACCACACCGTCGTGTTGACGGAACTCATATACTACCTCGAAGTCTTGCTGGATCAAGAAGGCGACGAACGTGACCGAGTTGAACGTGTTGGTACCGTGCGTTCGGTACTTGATCGGTTGACGTGAGAAGATGTTCGACTACATCAACCGCGTTGTGAAACTCTTCCGCTTATGGTCTATGAGGGTACGTAGACACACTCTCCCCCTTGTTGCTATGCATCTCCATGGATAGGTCATTGTGTGTGCGTAGAATTATTTTGTTTTCTCCATGCAACGATTCCCAACAGAATGTGGGCGTGCCGTGGGGCGCATATCCCTATTTGCAGCAAACGCATGCAGGTTCCCATGACGGGGAATGGGTTCGAACCCATTTACTGTTGTCGCTGGCCTTTACGGCCGGTTGGCATCCGGGCCTATGTGGGCCAGTGTGGTCTTCGGCCGCTAGGGCCGCATTGTGCTCTTCGGTTCGAAGTGAGCATTCTATGTTGCCGTTGGTAGTTATGACGCCCAAAGGACCAAACATCTTCAACTTGAGGTACGCGTAATGTGGAACGACATTGAATTTGGCAAACGCTGTTCGGCCAAGGAGGGCGTGATAGCCACTGGGAAAAGGTGCAATGTCAAAGAGGTCAAGTCCTCACTTCAGAAGTTATCCGGAGATCCGAACACTACTTCAAGTGTTATAGTGCATGTGCAGCGAGCCTCCACTCCTGGAATGACCCCCTTAAAGGTGGTGTTACTGGGTTTGATCCTTGATGGATCGATCCCCATTTTCCTCACTGTATCTTCGTATATCAGGTTGAGGCTGCTACCTCCGTCCATGAGGACTCTAGTGAGGTGGAATCCATCGATGATAGGGTCGAGCACTAAGGTTGCAGACCCTCCATGGCGTATGCTGGTCGGATGGTCCATGCGATCGAACGTGATCGTACAGGCTGACCATGGATTGAACTTCAGCGCTACTGGCTCGACGAAATATACATCCCGTAGTGCTCGCTTCCTCTCCTTCTTCGGTATGTGGGTTGCATAGATCATGTTTACCGTCTTGACCTCGAAAGGGAAGGGTTTTTGGCCTTTGCTATTCAGCCTGTGGGGCTCACCGTCATCCTCGCTTTGTGGGCTTTTGCCCAAGTCTTCGGCTGCAAGCTTGCCGGCCTATTTGATCACCCAATAGTTTCGGTTGGAGTGGTTGGTGGGCTTCTCTGATGTGCCATGGATCTGACAGGGCCTGTCCAAAATTGTATCCAGTCTAGACGGCCATCACTGTTGCCTTTAGGGGCGTTCTTTTGGGGTCCGGATTTCTGGTTTCGGAATCTGGCATTTACTGTCATATCCTCGCCCTCACCGTCATTGTGGCGATGTTTATTCTTGCTGCGTTGGGGCTTTCCATTTCCATCCTGAACCTCAGAGGTACCGGGTGTGTCTGGGTTGGTGTTTTTGCGAGCAAGCCAACTGTCTTCGCCCGCGCAAAAGCGGGTCATGAGGGAAGTACAGGCTGCCATGGTTCTTGGCTTGTCCTGGCCGAGCTGTCATACGAGCCATTCGTCCTTGACACTATGCTTGAAGGCAGCCAAGGCTTCGGCATCCGGACAGTCAAGTATCTGGTTTTTCTTGGTCAGGAATCAATTCCAAAATTGTCGCGTAGATTCTCTGGGTTGTTGTGTGATGCGATTTAGGTCGTCAGCATCCGGAGGCCGGACATAGGTGCCTTGAAAGTTCACTCGAAAAGCGTCCTCAAGCTCTTCCCAACAGCCTATGGAGTCTTGGGGAAGGCTATTCAACCAGTGTCGAGCCAGACCTTTAAGTTTTAGTGGCAGATATTTGATGGCGTGGAGGTCATCTCCTCGCACCATGTGAATGTGGAGGAGGAAATCCTCTATCCATACGGCCGGAATCCGTTGTTCCGTCGTATGGTTCGATGTTCACAGGCTTGAAGTCTTCTTGGAATTGGTGCTGCATGACCCTTTCTATGAAGCACAGGGGGTGTGCGGCGCCCCGGACTCGAGCTACGTCGCGTCGGAGGTCTTCGGACATCCGAGTCCGCTGCTGCTCCCAGATTCTATCGTTCCGGTTCAACCAGTCATAATATCCTTCCCGTTGAGTGGACGGATCTTCTCTGGGTCCGTAGATGGACCTGGTGCAGCATCCTCGAGCGTCTAGGTTATGGCGGAGATCGTACTAGTAAATGGGACGCACTTGATCGTTGCCGTAACGGCGAGGTTGGGCGGCTGGGTGTTCAGCGCTTGTGTATATCGGGCATGTGGGCTCTATGGCCTCGTCGTCGAACTGCGGCAGGAGTCTTCGCTTGGGATAACTTTTGGTTGGCTGTTCGCGACCATACCCTTCTTTGGCAGCTAGGACTTTAGTCCATCGGTCGTTGAGGGTGTCCTGTTCGGCTTTAATTGTGTTTTTGTTTCTTTAGGCTACGAGCGGTGGCGAAAAGCCTCCAGTTGAACCGTTGATAACCCACAAGTATAGGGGATCGCAACAGTTTTCGAGGGTAGAGTATTCAACCCAAATTTATAGATTCGACACAAGGGGAGCGAAAGAATATTTGAAGGTATGAGCAGCTGAGTTGTCAATTCAACCACACCTGGAGATTAATTATCTGCAGCAAGTAATCAGTAGCAAAGTAGTTCGATAGTTTTGATAATAGTGACAGCAGCAACGGCAACAGTAACAATGATAGCAGTATTTTTGTAGCAAGTGTAACAGTGATGATAATAGTAGTAACTTAGAAAAACAATATGAGATAAATTCGTAGGCATTGGATCGGTGACTTGTTGGATGATATTCATCATGTGACAGCTATAACCTAGGGCGATACGGCACTAGCTCCAGCTCATCGATATAATGTAGGCATGTATTCCGTAAATAGTCATATGTGCTTTATTAAAAGAACTTGCATGACATCTCTTGCCCTACCCTCCCGTGGCAGCGGGATCCATAATGGAAACTAAGGGATATTAAGGCCTCCTTTTAATAGAGAACCGGAACAAAGCATTAACACATAGTGAATACATGAACTCCTCAAACTACGGTCATCACCGGAAGAAGCCCCGATTATTGTCACTCTGGGGTTACCGGATCATAACACGTAGTAGGTGACTATAACTTGCAAGACCAGATCTAAAACATGGATAGAATGATGAATCCATAAACGGTTCAGATCTGAGTTCATGGCACCCGGGCCCAAAGTGGCAAGCATTAAACATGGCAAAGTCATAGCAACATCAACCTAAGAACATAGTGGATACTAGGGATCAAGCCCTAACAAAACTAACTCGATTACATGATGAATATCATCCAACTCCTCACTAACCAGCGACCCTACGAAGGAATTACTCACTCCCGGTGGGGAGCATCATGGAATTGGTGATGGAGAACGGTTGGTGATGACGAAGAACGAAGATCCCCCTCTCCGGAGCGCCAAACGGACTCCAGATCTGCCCTCCCGAGGAAGAACTGGGCTTGGCGGCGGCTCCGTCTCGTGGATCACGATAATTCTTCTCGCTGATTTTTTTCTCCGAAAATAAGAATTTATAGTGTCAGGATTGAGGTCTGCGGGGCAACCAGGTGGGTACAACCCACCTGGGCGCACCAGGAGAGGGGCGCACCATGGTGGGTTGTGCCCACCCAGGTGCCCCTCTTCGGCAGGTCTTGGCTCCAGAAATTCTTATTATTGATATAAAAAATCCTCGCAAAGTTTCATTCCATTCCGAGAACTTTTATTTCTGCACAAAAACAACACCATGGTAGTTCTGCTGAAAACAGCATCCATCCAGGGTTAGTTTCATTCAAATCATGCAAATTAGAGTCCAAAACAAGAGGAAAAGCGTGAGAAAGAGTAGATACGTTGGAGACGTATTAATCGTTCTTTCTCCAGAGGATCTTCGGGGACGATGAAGTCGTCCTCCTCGAGACTGGCCTCCTCTTCGGAGAGTGGTAGGTAATTGCTATCCTTGGAGTCGTCGGGGTTTTCTGTATTGAGCGGGTCCTCCTGTCCCGCGGGGTCATCTTGATGATGTTCGTTGGTTGTGTCTCCGGCGAGGTCATCCATAATATTTACGGTGTCGTTCTCCGCAGAGTCCATGTTGCTCACATGGCTTCGGCGTGGCTTTGATCGACGATGCTGTTTTCGGCGTTTGGGTGGCTCATCTCCACGCTTGCCTCGGTCCTGATCGGGAGTGCCGTTGCCGTCCTTGGGGGTGTCCACCACGTAAATGTCATAGGTGGATGTGGCATAACACTCTTAGATATTGAGCTCGTAATGGTACCTCACAATTCAAAAGTCTCTCTACGGCTGAAGAATGAGCGTGTTCTTGGGCCATCGTAGAAACATAGATAGGGTCAACGACGGACAATACAGGACTAGTGGGCCCCCCGTCTATCTATTAGACCTATCTAGAAGTAGGACCAGGGGGCAACATCGGCATTGGCCGTGGCTCCGTCCTCCTCGTCCATGTATTCGGCATTCTCGGAATTATAGTCTAGCATATCGGTTAAATCATCGATAGTGGCTACCAGATGGGTGGTGGGTGGGACACAAAATTCCCTATGGTACGCCTAGAAGGGTTGATGGTTGAAGACGGAGGGCAGATCCTCCTGGATGGTCATTTTCTGGATTCAGTCTAGCGCCTCCTTTACCATTGCGATGTTCACCGAACTCGATGGCTCCGGGCCGAATTCCGTTGTGGTAGGGTGGGGCAGTCAATGCCTTGGCTGGCCCTTGATTTCTGCTAGCCGTGGTACGCTCGGGGTGTGGATTCGGATCCTTGAAGGGGTCTGGAACGTTACTGGAGGTCAAGGACGGGATTTGGTCCTTTTTCGTGGCTTCCCCGCCAGGGTTTAGGATTGAGCCGCTTTGGGCTGGGGATAACCCCTGCTGCTGGCTACCGCTTCGTCATAAGGGCTCAAGGCCAGGTGAGCGTCATGACGGCGGGCTTCGACCGAGATTGACTCCTGGCTTTTGCCTCCTGATTTTGCCTCGAAGGTCGGGGATATGTCTTCCACAGTCATGATGTACCCGGACGGAAGCGGAGCTTGGCCCTCGCTCGAAGTGGAGCTCCACTGGCTCAAAGTTGTTGAGGCCGATCCGCCGATCGAATCGGAAGGGGACTCCGGATCGGGCATGGCGAAGGTGCGGGAGGGGGAAGTGAATCCGGCAAAATCCCGATCGCCCGCGTGTCCGCGACGTATTCCAGACCACCGAATCGAATTTGATGTCCGGGAGCAAAGGTGTCGATCTTTCCCAGGCGGCCAGTCGGGTCGGCATGCAGCACGATGCTACCAAACGCGAAGAGCTGGCCAGGGACGAAGAAGTCCCCGAACCCAATGCCTTCTCCTATGATCAGGCGAGCCATCAATCCTTTTGGCGACCCCATAGCAGGACTCTTGATGAAAGCACCAATGTTGGTGTTAAAATCGGAAGACCTCTGGGTAGGGGGTCCCGAGCTGTGGATCTAAGATTGATGGGGAACAAGGGACGACGAAGACCGCGTTTACCCAGGTTCGGGCCCTCTCGAAGAGGTAATACCCTACGTCCTACTTGATTATATTGGATGTATGATGTGGTTTACAGAGTAGATCTACCTCGAGATGAGCATGAGCTAAACCCTAAGGCGATGAGGTGATGAATGTAGCTCTAGCCCTAGAGACTTAAAACCCTCGGTTTATATAGACATCGGTAGGGTTAGGGTTACCGAAGATAGATTAAAATAAGGGATTAGAGAGATCCTGCGCCTTCTTGACTTGGAGGGCACTCCACGGCTTCGTAGATCTTCTGTCACTATGCGGCTCCACCAGTCCGGCCCATGTACAATGGGTCGTCGCCCGGAGGACCCCTTAGTCCATGACTCCCTCACTAGAGCCCGAGTGCCATGATTTCAGATCTGAACCATTTATGTTTTCACCAATATATTTGTGTTCTTGATCCGATCTTGCAAGTTATATGCACCTGCTATGTGTTATGATCCGCATACCCTAAGGTGAAAATAATTGTGATTCTTTCTGGTGATTACTGTAGTTTGAGGAGTTCATGTATTCACTATGTGTTAATGCTTTGTTCATGTTCTCTATTAAAAGGAGGCCATTGATACGTCTCCAATGTATCTATAATTTTTGATTGTTCCATGCTATTATATTATCTGTTTTGGATGTTCTATACATTAATATGCTATTTTATATTATTTTTGGGACTAACCTACTAACCTAGAGCCCAGTGCCAGTTTCTGTTTTTTCCTTGTTTTTGAGTTTTATAGAGAAGGAATATCAAACGGAGTCCAAACGGAATAAAACTTTCGCGATGATTTTTCTTGGACCAGAAGACACCCGTAGGACTTGCAGAGGAAGGTAGAAGAGTCGCGATGACTCCATGAGCCCTCAGGGCGCCCCCTCGCTTGTGGGCCCCCCGGGAGTCTTCTGACCCTAATTCCTGGCCTATAAATTCACAAATATTCCCAAACAACCAGAAACGTCCACCAAAATACTTTTCCGCCGTCGTAACCTTCTGTACCCGTGAGATCCCATCTAGGGGCCTTTTCTGGCATCCTGCCAGAGGGGGATTCGATCACGAAGGGCTTCTACATCAACTCTACTACCCTTCCGATGAAGCGTGAGTAGTTTACCACAGACCTACAGGTCCATAGCTAGTAGCTGGATGGCTTCTTCTCTCTCTTTGATCTTCAATACAATGTTCTCCTTGATGTTCTTGGAGATCTATCCAATGTAATATTATTTTGCGGTGTGTTTGTCGAGATTCGATGAATTGTGGATTTATGATTAGATTATCTATGAATATTATTTCAATCTTCTCTGAATTCTTATATGCATGATTTGATATCTTTGTATTTCTCTTCGAATTATCGGTTTGGTTTGGCCAACTAGATTGGTTCTTCTTGCAATGGGAGAGGTGCTTAGTTTTGGGTTCAATCTTGCGGTGTCCTCACCCAGGGACATAGTAGGGGTAGCGAGGCACGTATTGTATTGTTGCCATCAAGGGTAAAAAGATGGGGTTTTCATCATATTGCTTGAGTTTACCCATCTACATCATGTCATCTTACTTAAGGCATTACTCCATTCTTTTTAGCTTAATACTCTAGATGCATGCTGGATAGCAGTTGATGTGTGGAGTAACAGTAGTAGATGCAGAATCATTTCGGTCTACTTGACACAGACGTGATGCCTATATTCATAATCATTGCCTTAGATATCGTCTTAACCTTGCGCTTTTCTGTCAATTGCTCGACAGTAATTTGTTCACCCACCATATGTTTTCCTTCAAGAGAGAAGCCTCTAGTGTAACCTATGCCCCCGGGTCTATTTTCCATCATATATTTTCAGATCTATAAACCAGAAAACCCAAAATAGCTTGTCGCAATTTATTTGTTTTTAATTTGTTTTACGTTTTAGTAATCTTTTATATCTATCTCTATCAGATCTCATCCTTGCAAGTGACCCTGAAGGGATTGACAACCCCTTTATTGCGTTGGGTGCATGTGTTTTATTGTTTTTGCAAGTGCATAGCTTGGAGATTTGCTTGTACCTCCTACTGGATTGATACCTTGGTAACTGAGGGAAATACTTATCTCTACTTTGTTGCATCACCCTTTCCTCTTCAAGGGAAAAAACCAATGCAAGCTCAAGAAGTAGCAGCCTTAATATCCCTTAGTTTCCTTATGGACCCCGCTGCCACGGGAGGGTAGGACAAACGATGTCATGCAAGTTCTTTTCCATAAGCACGTATGACTATTTACGGAATACATGCCTAGATTACATTGATGAATTGGAGCTAGTTCTATGTTGCCCTAGGTTATGACTGTTATATGATGAATATTATCCAACATTATCACTGATCCAATGCCTACAAGCTTTTCACATATTGATATTTGCTAAGTTACTACCGCTGTTACTACTGTTACAACTGCTACAAAACTACTATTACTATTGTCACCATTGCCATTGCTATCGTTACTACTACTATCAAATTACCATACTACTATGCTACTGATCACTTTGTTGCAGATATTTAGTCTCCAGGTATGGTTGAATTTACAACTCAACTTCTAATAATTACAAATATTCTTTACCTCCCCTTGTGTCGAATCAATAAATTTGGGTTGAATACTCTACCCTCGAAAACTGTTGCGATCCCCTATACTTGTGGGTTATCAAGACCTTTTTCTAGTGCTGTTGCCAAGAAGCATAGCTATATTTCTTGAGTCACTTGGGATTTATATCTATTGATCACTATGAAGAATCTTAAGGATGATAGAACCAAGATCGTTCCCTCTAAGACGTGGGGAGGTAAGGAACTGCTATCTAGCTCGGCACTTGATTCACCTTCCATTTTGAGTAAACTTAAAACACCACCACCTCCTATTAATTATGATTTGTCGCAAGTAATTGATGATGCTAGTACTTTGCTTGATAAGACTGTGCCACTAGGTGAATTTCTTGATGAACTACTTGCTAGAGCTAAAGAAATTGAGAATGCTGAAACTGATGAAATTATTGAAACTGAAAATTATGAAACACCTATTAGAGCTAGCTCTCCTAGATATGAATTGCCTGAGATACCTGAGGGTTATGTTATGGATGGAGAGGTAGCTAGGGATTTCTTGTTTGTAAGGATAGAGATGATCTTAAGAAGCTGCTATGCAAGTTGAAAAAAAAAATCTTTCAATGGTTGAATGAAATATGATCCTAAGTTCGCTACTTCACCTATCTTTATTACTGATAAGGATTATGAATTCTCTATCGACCCAGAGTTAATTAATTTGATTGAATCTAATTCTTTCCATGGCTATGAAACTGAAACTGTTGTGGCACATCTTACTAAATTAAATGATACAGCCACCCTATTTGCTCATGAGGAAAAATTCATTATTACTATATTCTCATGTTATTTCCTTTCTCGTTAAAGGGTGATGCTAACTTATGGTATAATACTCTTGCTCCAGGTTGTGTGCGTAGTCCCAAGGGTATGATTTATTACTTCTCTAAAAAATATTTACCTGCTCATAAGAAACAAGCTGCCTTACAGGAAATATTTAACTTTGTGCAAATTGAAGAAGAGAGTCTCCCACAAGCTTTGGGGAGGATTCTCCAATTACTTAATTCTTTGCCTGGTCATCCTCTTAAGAAAAACAAAATACTTGATATCTTTTATAATGGACTAACCGATGCTTCTAGGGACCACCTAGATAGTTGTGCTGGTTGTGTTTTCAGGGAACGAACTATTGAACAAGATGAGGAACTATTGACTAATATATTGAAGAATTATGATGATTGGACACTTCCTGAACCACCTCCTAAACCCACTCCAAAGAATAGGGGTATTTTATTTCTCAGTCCAGAAGATATGCAAGAAGCAAAGAAGTGTATGAAAGAAAAAGGTATTAAAGCCGAGGATGTTAAAAATTTACCACTTATTGAAGAACTGCATGGCCTCGACACATCACTAACGGTGGTAGAGATAAATTCTTTTATAATGTTTGATGAAGGTGATATCCCTTATAATAAACATCCTAGTGAATGCTTATATGAATTCGACAATTACATTACGAAGCAGGATCATTTCAATGCCTATGTTATGAAACAATTAAAGCAAAATTCTGATATGATTGCTCGCTTGAGTGACTTGTTATTCAGAATCACTAATGATGTTAAAGGAGTAGGAAAACATGATTATATGGTTCAGACTCAATTAGAACAACTTGTCAAATCTCAAAGTTAGTTACTCAATGAAATGAATAATAATATGAATGATCATGCTGTTAGAGTAATGAATAGAGGAGGTAAAATGACTTAGGAGCCACTTTATCTCGAGGGACACCCTAAAAGAGTTGAATGAGACTCTCAAATAATTTATGCTGATGCACCTAGTCGATCTAAAAAGAAGACGAAAAAGAAAAAAGATAGGACTTTGCATACTTCTAGTGAACCCGAGGAAGAAAAACCTTCTGATGATGATAATGATGTTTCTCTTTCTGATGCTGAAACACAATCTGGTAATGAACATTCACCTAGTTATAATGAGAATGAAAATGATGATGTTCATATAGATGCACAACCAGACAATGATAAAGAACCAGAGATTGATGTTGACATAGAACCTGCTGTTGATGTTGATAACCCGCCTTCTAAAAACAATTATTATTATAAAAGAGACTTTGTTGCTAGAAAACATGGTAAAGAAAGACAACCCTGGGTTCAGAAACCCATGCCCTTTCCACCAAAACCATCTAAGAAAAAAGATGAGGAAGAATTTGAACGCTTTGCTGAAATGCTTAGGTCAGTCGTTTTGCGTACTCGTTTGACCGAAATTTTAAAGATGGCCCCTTATGCTAAATATATGAAAGATATTGTCATAAAAGAAAAATACCTCAAGCTAAAATCTCCACCATGCTTGCTAATTATTCTTTTAAGGATGGAGTACCTAAGAAACTAGGAGATCTAGGAATACCAACTATACCATGTTCCATCAAAAGAAGTTATGTCAAAATTGCCTTATGTGATTTAGGAGCTGGTGTTAGTATTATGCCTTTATCTTTATACAAAAGACTTGATTTGAATAAACTCACACCCACTGAAATATCTTTGCAAATGGCTGACAAATCAACTGCCATACCTATTGGTGTTTGTGAGGATGTGCCTGTTGTGGTTGCAAACGTTACTATCTTAACAGACTTTGTCATACTTGACATGCCCGAGGATGATAACATGTTGATTATCCTTGGTAGACCCTTTTTGAACACTACAGGGGCTATTATTGATTGCAACAAAAGCAACGTCACTTTTCATATCAATGGTAATGAGCAAATAGTCCATTTTCCAAAGAAACAATTTCAAGTGAATGGCATTAATGTTATTGAAAAGACTCCGACAATTACTATTGGAAGTTTTCAACTCCCTCTACCTACTGTCAGAAAAATATGAAACACGTATTGTTGGGGAGATGCATATCCCCATCGAGGTAACTTAGTGTTTTACGAAAGTTTTTCGGGTTCATGCTAATCGAAAGTGGTTGTTAATAAGACTTGATCAACCTTATTAATGGATTATTTTCGAGAGGCATGTGGTCGATGAATTTAGTAAGCACAACCTTCTGTACCCACTTTATATTTTCTGTTATTTATAGTTAAATACAATAAAATGCCATGAATATCCTGTTTTCTGAATGACCTGTGCAATAAAAAAGTGCCCAAAGATGAAAGTGCTCAGAATGACCTAAAATTTTGACACGATTTTTTTTCTGAATATTTCAGAATTTCTAGTACTAAAAACACCACAGGGGGTGCCCCAGGTGCCTACTACGTACCAGGGCGCGCCACACCCACCTGGCGCGCCCTGGTGGGTAGTGGGCCCCACAAGTACATCCTCACCCTCTCCCTTACCTCATGTCTTCACTTACGCCCAGAAAAAAATTCCTCTAGCTCTCTCTCTCATGTTCTTTCTCCCAAAGCTGAGATTTTCGATCTCTTTCCTCGGAGCTCCGTTTCCAAAACTGTTTTCGGGGATTGCTACTTGGTATGTGACTCCTCCATTGCTCCAAATAGTTTTTGCTTTAGTGGTTTATATTTTGAGTAATTAGTGATACGTCTCCAACGTATCTACTTTTCCAAACTCTTTTGCCCTTGCTTTGGACTCTAGCTTGCATGATTTGAATGGAACTAACCCGGATTGACACTGTTTTCAGCAGAATTGCCATGGTGTTATTTTTGTGCAGAATAAAAAGTTCTCGGAATGACCTGAAAATCAACGGAGATTAATTTTGGAATTAATAAAAAATATTGGCGAAAGAATCAGCATCAGGGGGCCCACACCCTAGCCACAAGGGTGGGGGCACGCCCCCTGACCTTGTGGGCCCCTTGGACCTCCACCGACCTCAACTCCAACTCCATATATTCTGTTTCGGGAGAAAAAAAATCAGAGAGAAGGATTCATCGCGTTTTACGATACGGAGCCGCCGTCAAGCCCTGTTCCTCCTCGGGAGGGCAGATCTGGAGTCCGTTCGGGGCTTCGGAGAGGGGATTCCGTCGCCATCATCATCATCAACCATCCTCCATCACCAATTTCATGATGCTCACCGCCGTGCGTGAGTAATTCCATCATAGGCTTGCTGGACGGTGATGGGTTGGATGAGGTTTACCATGTAATCGAGTTAGTTTTGTCAGGGTTTGATCCCTAGTATCCACTATGTTCTAAGATTGATGTTGCTATGACTTTGCTATGCTTAATGCTTGTCACTAGGGCCCGAGTGCCATGAACTCAGATCTGAACCCTTTATGTTTTCATCAATATATTTGTGTTCTTGATCCGATATTGCAAGTTATAGTCACCTACTACGTGTTATGATCCGGCAACCCTGGAGTGACAATAGTCAGGACCACTCCCGGTGATGACCATAGTTTGAGGAGTTCATGTATTCACTAAGTGCTAATGCTTTGGTCTGGTACTCTATTAAAAGGAGGCCTTAATATCCCTTGTTTCCATTAGGACCCCGCTGCCACGCGAGGGTAGGACAAAAGATGTCATGCAAGTTCTTTTCCATAAGCACGTATGACTATATTCGGAATACATGCCTACATTATATTGATGAATTGGAGCTAGTTATGTGTCACCCTGTGTTATAATCATTGCATGATGAATGCCATCCGACATAATTATTCATCACTGATCCATTGCCTACGAGCTTTTCACATATTGAGCTTTGCTAAGTTACTTTTCCGTTGCCACTGTTACGATTGCTACAATACTGCTACTATCACTTTTGCCACCATTACCGTTACTTCCATACTACTATGCTACTAAATACTTTGCTGCAAATATTAAGTCTTTCAGGTGTGGTTGAATTTACAACTCATCTGCTAATACTCAAGAATATTCTTTGGCTCCCCTTGTGTTGAGTCAATAAATTTGGGTTGAATACTCTACCCTCGAAGACTGTTGCGATCCCCTATACTTGTGGGTTATCAAGACCTTTTTCTGGAGCCGTTGCCGGGGAGCATAGCTCTATTCTCTGTCACTTGGGATTTATATCTGTTGATCACTATGAGGAATCTGAAAGATCAAAGAACCAAGATTTTTCCCTCAACTACGAGGGGAGGTAAGGAACTACCATCTAGCTCTGCACTTGATTCTCCTTCTGTTTTGAGTAAACTTGCGACACCTACACCTAGTATTGATTCCAATATGTCGCATGTTATTGATGATGCCACTTCTACTATGAATGATGCTTATGATACTACTTTTGTGCTTGATGATACTGTGCCACTAGGTGAATTTCTTGATGAACAACTTGCTAGGGTTAGAGAGAATGAAATTACTGAAGATTATGATTATGATTCTCCCCCTAGATATGAATTACTTGTTGTGCCTGAGGTCTATGTTATGGATGAAGAAACTGCTAGGGACTTCTTTGCTTGCAATGATAGGGAAGATCTTAAGAAATTTTTAGTTAAGCTGAAAGAAAAATCCTTGAATGCTAGAATGAAATATGATCCTGCTTTTGCTACTTCACCTATCTTTGTTACTGATAAGGATTATGAATTCTTTGTCGATCTTGAGTTAATTACTTTGGTTGAATCTGATCCTTTTCATGGTTATGAATCTGAAACTATTGTGGCACATCTTACTAAATTAAATGATATAGCCACCCTATTTGCTCATGAGGAAAAAATTCGTTATTACTATATCCTTAAATTGTTTCCTTTCTCATGAAAGGGTGATGCTAAGATATGGTTTAATTCTCTTGCTCCTGATTGTGTGCGTAGTCCCCAGGATATATTATATTACTTCTCTGCAAAATATTTCTCTGCTCATAAAAAACAAGCTGCTTTAAGGGAAATATATAATTTTGTGCAAATTGAAGAAGAGAGTCTCCCACAAGCTTGGGGGTGGCTTCTCCAATTAGTTAATGCTTTGCCTGATCATCCTCTCAAGAAAATCAATTACTTGATATCTTTTATAATGGAGTAACCGATGCTTCCGGAGACCACCTAGATAGTTGTGCGGGTTGTGTTTTCAGGGAAATAACTGTTGAGCAAGCTGAATTGCTATTGAATAATATATTGAGTAATGAAAATGATTGGACACTTCCTGAACCAACTCCGAAGCCAACTCCGAAGAAAAGGGGTATTCTATTTCTCAGTCCTGAAGATATGCAAGAGGCAAAGAAATCTATGAAAGAAAAAGGTATTAAAGCTGAAGATGTTACAAATTTACCACCTATTGAAGAAATACATGGTCTTAATAACCCGACACAGGTAGTAGAGGTAAACTCTACCCATAGATTTGATGAAGGTGATATTCCTCATAATAAGTCTGCTAGACAATGCTTTGATGAGTTTGATAATTTTATTGTTAAATAAGAGAAACTCAATGCTTATGTTCGTAGACAATTGAAACGTAATGCTTACATGCTTGATCACCTAAGTAATTATATGAATAGTATTGCTAATGATCTTAAGCTTATTAGTAAACATGCTTCCATGGTTACAACTCAAGTAGAACAAGTACTTAAAGCTCAAGATGATTTGCTTAAGGAGTTGAATAGTAAGAATAATGATCATGTTGTTAGGGTTATGACTAGAGGTGGTAAAATGACCCAGGAACATTTGTATCCTGAGGGCCATGCTAAGAGAGTTGAGCAAGATTCTCAGAGGGTTAATACTGATGCACCTAGTCCTAGTAATAACAAGAAAAAGAAAACTGATAGGACTTTGGATGCTAGTGAACCTGCTATAGACACACCTGAGAATCCCAATGATATCTCTATTTCCGATGCTGAGACACAATCTGGTGATGAACATGAACCTAGTGATAATGCTAATAATGATGTTCATGCTAATGCTCAACCTAGTAATGATAATGATGTAGAGATTGAACCTGCTGTTGATCTTGATAACCCACAATCAAAGAATCAACGATATGATAAGAGAGACTTCGTTGCTAGGAAACGTGGTAAAGAAAGAGAACCATGGGTTCAGAAACCCATGCCCTTTCCTCCTAAGCCATCCAAGAAAAAGGATGATGAGGATTTTGAGCGCTTTGCTGAAATGATTAGACCTATCTTTTTGCGTATGCGTTTGACTGATATGCTTAAAATGCCTCCTTATGCTAAGTATATGAAAGATATTGTTACTAATAAAAGAAAGATATCGGAAGCTAAAATTTCCACCATGCTTGCTAATTATTCTTTTAAGGGTGGAATACCAAAGAAACTTGGGGATCCAGGAGTACCAACTATACCATGATCCATTAAAAGAAACTATGTTAAAACTGCTTTATGTGATCTTGGAGCCGGTGTTAGTGTTATGCCTTTCTCTTTGTATTGTAGACTTGAATTGAATAAGTTGACACCTACTGAAATTTCTTTGCAAATGGCTGATAAATCAACTGATATACCCATCGGTATTTGTGAGGATGTGCCTGTTGTGGTTGCAAATGTTACTATCTTAACGGACTTTGTTATTCTTGATATTCCCGAGGACGATAGTATGTCGATTATCCTTGGTAGACCTTTTTTGATACTGCAGGGGCTGTTATTGATTGCAACAAAGGCAATGTCACTTTTTATGTTAATGGTAATGAGCATATGGTGCACTTTCCGAAGAAACAACCTCAAGTTCATAGTATCAATTCAATTGGAAAAATTTCAACTATTACTATTGGAGGTTTTGAATTTCCTCTTCCTACTGTCAAAAAGAAATATGATATTCTTATTGTTGGGGACATGCATATCCCCGTTGAGGCAACCTAGTGTTATTCGAAAGTACTCCGGTTTCATGTCATTCGGAAGAAGTTTGTTAATAAGACTTGATCAACCTTGTTAAGGGATTCCTTTTGACGAGCATGAGATGGATGAATTTAGAATGCACAACTCTCTGTACCCATCTTTTAGTTTCTGTTATTTAGTTTAAATAAAGCAAAAATAGTATTTTCCGTCTGTTTTCTCAATTATCCATGCAATAAAAAATGTCCCAAAAATAAAAGTTCTCCAAATGCCCTGAAAATTGATATGGATTTTTTAGAATATTTTGGAATTTCTGGTGCAAAGAACACACCAGGGGGCCTCGGCAGTTGGCCACAAGGGTGGAGGGCGCGCCCACCCCCCTGGGGCGCGTCCCTGATCTTGTGGGCCCCACGTGGCCCCCCTCCACTTATTCCAGCACCTATCCTCTCCTTCTTCCTCCAGAAAAATCACTGCATAGCTCAAACTCGTGTTCTTGCTCATCTTGCTGCCATTTTCGATCTCCTTGCTCAAAGCCCCATTCACACAACTGCTTTGGGGGATTGTTCTTTGGTATGTGACTCCTCCAATGGTCCAATTAGTTTATGTTCTAGGGCTTTATTCATTGCAAATTTTTGTTGCTGTGGTGACCATGTTGTTGAGCTTGCATGTCAAATTTATATGGTCCAAAGTTGTTTTGATGCATGATATAGCTTCTAGACACTTGTAGGAGTAGTTACTATCAATTTTGTTGAGTTTGGTTCACTTTTATTTTGAGTCACTAAAAATTTTCAGAGGAAGAAAATGTTGAAGAGATTATTGAGAGGCTCCTCGAGCCGAGGTTCGGAGGAAAAGGAAAATGAGGTGAAGGAAAAGCCCAAGTACAATCTTCCTCGTGCCGCAGAAATTTGGCCGTGCGAATGGCCATGTGATGCATTCTTACAAGCGGCCGAAATTTATGAGGATTTCTATCATTTGGCTGGGAATGCAGGCATCACCGACTTCCTCCTCGACCGTTGTAATCAGTATCTCTTACTCACTAATACTTTCGTGCAAAATTTTCACTTCCATGCTAAAAAATCACCACCCATGGTAGACTTTCACTTATATGATGAGTACAAAGAGATGACGCTTTATGACTTTTGTGTGGTTTGCAAATTACCTTATGAAGGTAGTGTCGAGGAACCACGTTTGTCGGTGGAAACGACACCTATGGAATCACTAGGATCCCTTCTACGGTTGGCGGGCGTGGGGTTGTGCAAAGAGCGGGTCTGGTAGTCAGCACAAAGATGGTTTACCCAGGTCCGGGCCGCAAGGATGCATAATACCCTAGTCCTGCTTTTGGTGTATATCTGAGTGTTCTTGAGTTCTTGAACTAGCTGTGGTGCGTGCCTAGTTCAAAAGATCCGAATCCCCCTCCAGTACGCCTCGGGTCTCCTTTTATAGTCAAAAGGGGTCGCCACAGTGGCACACAGGAGGTGGAAAGGTGTACAGTATTTAAGTCTATCCTCTGGCACCGTTGGACAAACGCATTTAATGCGCTGCCGACGTGCCCTTCTTGCTTTATCGGGGACGGCGGGGAAGCTCGTCCCAGCTGTCGTCGCCTCGCTTGGCTCCGACGCACGTCCGAGCTGATGAGGCGTTGTAGCGCCACGTTGGCTGGCTGCTGGGCTGGCGCGGTGGCAGAGTCTTCACGAAGATCTGCATGCCACCACGCAGGTGCTTGCTGAGTTGGCCTGGAGGCTGCGCGTCGCCACGCAGGTGCCTTCCCAGCTGTTTGGGCTGGCAGCTGTATGGGAACGGCGGTGGAGTCTTGGCAGACGTGGGCCTGGCCGTGGCCTCGCATGTGTCCTCGGCAAGGGTCTTGCCATGGCATCGCGGTCGTCCCCGGCAAGGATCTTGCCGGGGGTCTTGTGGATTTCCTCGGCCAGGATCTTGCCGAGGATCGTCGTCTTCTGGTCCTCATATGATCTTGTGTGCTTATGATCTTCACAAAGGTTTGATGCCACCATGGAGGTGCCTCCCGAGCCTTGGTTCCAATGTGGTTGATGGCGTTGGAACCCTTGGGCTCAAGGGTGGCGCGCTCTGCTGGCGTCGGGCAAGTTGCCCAGGCAAGGCTCTTGCCGGTGCTGCGGAGGCCGCCCCGGTAAGGGCCTTGCCGGGGGAGCCCACCTCGCCCCTCTGCTCTTTGCGTCTCTGGCCTTGGCGTTGCTTCGCTTGTCTTGCGCCTTTGGCTTCCCTCCTCTGCCCTGCTTAATGTGGCCGCGGGCGCGGCTCTGACTGCCCGTGCACAAGTAAAGGGCTGAAAAGGAGAGCCCCTACTTTTGTACACTGACAGGAGCCCCCGGGCCTGGGCCACACATAAGCGCAACATGTTGTTGGGCTAGGCCCAGAACGGTGCACGGGCACGCGGGGCGGACTTTTACTGCGGTAATTCCCTCGCCCGCCGCGCTTCCCCACGACCAGCATTGAATCGCACGACGTGGGGGTCGTGCGTGATGTGGGAGTCATGCGTGGGGCGGTTGCTTCCCTCACGCATCACATCGCAGTAAATGGTAGCGAAGCGGCCCGCGCCTTCCCCATAAAAAGGGAGAAACCGCTGGCGCGACGCCCATTTACCATCTGCGCCTTTTCCAACCTCGAAAACGCCGTCCCTTCCTTCTTCCTTCTCAAGTTCTTGCTTTCGCTCGCCGCCGCCGCCCCCATTGCTCTTGATTCTTCGTCCTCCCCTCCAGCTGCCATGGCGCCCAAAACCAGCAGGGGCAAGGGAGTGGCCAAGGATGCCGGGGAGAGGGAGGCGCCGGAGAGTGAGTTGGCGGCACGGTGGACGCAGCTCGCCTACTTTCCGTCGACGGTCGACGCGATCCACCTCCGGGATTACTTCAAGCCCCTGTGGGGGTGTAAGACAAAGGGGCACCCTGCCACGCGCATCATCCCCGTCGGTTTCGCCGAGGCCGGCCCGAATCGGTACCCATTCTACGTTGATTACTTTTCCTGCAGGCTCTGCCCCCCTTTCTCCGATTTCTTCAATGACGTCATGCACACCTATAGCTTCCACCTTCTGGATTTCACTCCAAATGCCGTGGCGTGCATGGCCCTTTTTGCCCATCTCTGCGAGGGCTTCGCCGGAGTGCATCCGAGCACGGCGCTCTTCCGCCACTACTTTTATCCTCGTATCCAAAAGGGAGGCGCCATCTCCGGTTGTGTCGCCTGGATCCCAAGGAGCCAGGAGAAAGGGACATATCCGGAGGGCGCTCAGAAGGAGAGGTGGGAGGAGTGGCGGAGCTGGTGGTGCTGGATTGTGGAGGAGGACCCGCAGGAATTTTGCCGGGTTCGCCAGGCGCCGCCGGTTCGTAGAGATGATTGGGGCGGTGTCGACGCCAAGGATGAGAAGCTCACGGTCGCCACCACCAGGATCCATCGCCTCACTGTGGCTGGGCTCACCCTTGAGATGATTGGGGCGGATTTCATCTGTTGTCGGATCGCTCCACTGCATAACAAGGGGAGGCCGGCCTGGCTTTTCAGGAACGCGGCTGACATCATGAGGCTTCGCCCTGGCTTGGATCACAATTTCACGATGATGGGGCACGCCCACTTTTGCCAGAGGCTTTTCTAGCTCGACGTGCACCGCGACGGCAGGGCTGAGAGGACCGGCAAGGCCGCAAGGGCCGGCAAGGTCGCCAAGGGGCCCTTGTTTGGGTTGCCGGCGGGGGTGGTCCCGCTGAGCAACAACTCTCGCCAAACCGACATCATCGCCATGATGCCGGACTTCAACGCGCACGGCCTTGACCCAAATTGGGCCGAGCCGGGGCGGATCAGGTGCAGGATTTCTTCGACAGCCTATCGGAGAAGTACGTCCGTGATGAGCCATTGCTTGTCCGGGATACCACCAAGGAGGAGCTGGATTATATTGCCGCCAGGGCGGCGGAGGCGGAGCTCGCTCGGGAGGCCGGCAGCGCGGGCCACGTGGAGGACGAGGCCGAGGTTGCCGCGGAGGAGAAGGAGCTTGCCGGAGGGGCAGGGTCTACCGGGGAGGCCAGCTGCGCCGACACCGGGGCCCCTCTCATTGAAGATGTGGTCGACGAGTCGACCGAGGAGGAGGCCGAGGCTGACGACCCTCCGGCTTTGGAGAAAAGGCGTGTCCTGTGGCGGGCCAGCTCCGGCGAGCCGGTCCGGCCCGGCAGGACCGAGCAGCGACAGGAGATCCAGGGGGAGTCCGTGCGCCTGACGAGGGCCGCGGCAGCAAACAAGGTGGTGAAAACCGTGGTGGCGAAGAAGAATGCGGCTGCCTCTTCTTCGTCCAAGTGTCCTCGGACTCCACCCGCTTCTCCTCCTCCCGCGGATGTCGACACGAAGGTCGTCTTCGATTTTGGGTCTCTGAGCCCAAGGAGGAAGAGGAAACCAGTGGAGGAGGAGGCGGAGGAAGAGTAAGTGTCTTGCCCCACTCCCTTATTATCCCCTGACCTTACTCCTATGTCATCTTTCCTTGACCTGATGTTGTCTCCACAGGGACATGGAGACGCTGGCACAGAGGGTGGCGAAAAGGGCCAGGGTCTCGACGGGCGGCCAGCCCCCGGCGGGCTCCTCGAGTACGCCGCTGGTGGTGGAGAGCAGCCCGGATAGCAGCCCCCGGCGCAGCCCCCGCTTCAGCCCCCAGCATGAGTCCATCACTCACTCCTCCATTAATGACCTTTGGGGTGTGAATCTTTGATGCTGATCTTGCCGGGTTTGCAGGAGAAGAACGGCAGCAGGAGGAGCCACCGAGGGCCACCCCCAACATGCCGCCCCTCTCGACTACGCCGCCCCGAGGGGAGTCCCCGGCAAGGGCATCCACCGCCGAGCCCACGCCCATGGAGGAGGAGGAGACAAACTTGGGTGCCGGTGGTCCCACCCCGGCAACGAACGTTGGCAGGGAGGGCGCCACCTCTTTCCAGCCTGGTGCAGGTAAGTTTGCTTGCTTTCCGTCCCTTTTCTTGCTTCTTATTTTGAACTTTTACTTGGCTCTTCCTAATCCTCCTTCTTGGCATCTAGGCACTTCCTCGGCAGACCAGGAGAACATCGATACCGTCATCGAGGAGGTCACCAGGGATGCTGAGGCTGAGGCCAACAAGATCGCCACCGAGGAGGCCGCCAAGTCCACTGATGAGGACGCCGCCAAGGAGCCTGCCGACAAGGCCGCTACGAAGGAGGCCAGCAAGGACGTTGCCGAGGAGGGGGCGGTCTACGACCAACCTTCCTCCTCAGCCGCCTCCGGCTCGGGCAAATACCTAAAGGTGAGCGACGACCTGTTCGTCCTCCTCCCAGGGGCGGTGAGCACCAGGGCGCCCACCGAGGGGGGGGGTGTTTGACGATGAGGCGCTCGCCGCCGCCGGGCTTGAGGTTGTTGATGAGCCGAGCTCCAGTGGCAGCGGTTCCTAGGAGGAGGAGCTCCTTCGGGCCATGAGCGCCAACTTCCAGAAGCTCCGGGTGCTTCACCGTGCCCGCCTGGACAAGGCCAAGTCCAGGATGGCGGCGGTGGAAAAGGCGGAGGCGGACCTCGAACGCGTCGCTGAGACGCAGGCTTGGTTTCGCCAAGCCCATGAGGAGCTGAAGGTTGCCCAGGACCTGCTGGCCGAGCGCAAGCTGGAGCTTGTCATGAAGCAGGCCGACATCGAGAAGGCTCAAGAGACGGCGAGCGAACAGGCCACCAAGGACGAGGCCGCTCGGCACCAACACCAGGCCGTGTTGAACTCCCAGGAGGAGGACCTTGCCACTCATGAGGAGAAGCTCGCCGCGACACTCCGTGGCAAGGATGAGGAGGTCGACAAGCTTGTCGTGCAGCGGACCCAGGAGCTGGAGCAGAGGCACAAGGAGGCGCTTGATGCCCAGGCCTTGGTCCATGCCGGCAAGGTGAAAGAGCTGGAGGTGGAGCGAGATAGGTAGAAGGAACAGGACCTGAAGCTGGAGAAGGAGAAGGACACGCTCAACGGTGCTCTGGTTGAGGCGCAGGCCGCAGTCCTCGGCAAGGCTGAGCAGCTCTCCAAGGCCAACGACTCCGTCAAAGACCTGAAGCTGAAGCTGGAGGGTCTTGAGGGGACGCTTTTGGAGGTCAGGGCCCGGGAGGAGACCCTGACCAAGGGCCTAGAGGAGGAGAGGCAGCTGCGGAAGAACGTCGCCGCCAACCACGAGGATTACGTGAAGGGTGAAAACCTCTGGATCAGCCGCCTCGAGGACGTCGCCAGCAGGATCACCACGAAGCTGGCTGCCATGGGGATGCCAAACGTGAGGTACGCCCCGAACGTGAGTCCCAACGCCAAGCTGACCCTGTTCTTCTAGGGCGTTCTTGGAGCCCTAGAGCAGTTCCGCTCCAACAGGGCGACCTCTCTGGCCAATGAGGCCCGGAGGCTTTGCCGGGGTGCCATGACCAAGGTCCTCACCAAGGTGGCGTACTAGAACCCCAACCTCGACTTCGACGCCGCGCTGGAGAGCTTGCCGGAGGGTGTGGACCTTGCGGCGCTCGAGGAGCGTATCGAGCCCGTCATCAGCCGCGTCGACGGAGTTCAGAGGATAGAGGGCCAGCGCCGGGACTAGGCACCCCGTTTCTCATCGCCGCTGCGAGTTCAAGACCAAGACAAATTTATCTTAAGTTAGAACCGCAATGATTATTTGATGTAATATAACTCTGCAGTAGCCTGAAACGATGCATGTTATTTTCCCGTTTGATCTCCCCTTGTATGTCCACCCTACGTTAATCGGGTAGGCTCGCCGGCGCGTAAACCCAAGCCGCGGCACCTTGAGGACGGATCCCCAATAGCCTGCCGGGTGTGCTTGCTGCCAGGCAAACCACCTTACCGCTCTTAACGCGGCCGCTCGAACTATCGAGCGGACTTGAGATAGAACGAGAGCGTTGCCAATTGCAGAAGGTCACCCTGCCGTTCTTGACGTAACCGCTCGAACTGTTGAGCAGACTCGAAACAGAGCAAAGGCGTTGCCAATAGTGGAAGGGCCCCATTGCGTGCAGGTTTTCCATACACAGGGCAAGATCTTCGAGGATAGTAACCTTATGTATAAAAAGGAATTGCTCAAAGTTTCGCATGACTTACCTTTTCTGCCGCTGCGTGAGCATCCACTGCATCTACCGATGATGCCGCTCGTTGGTCGTCTTCTTCCCTGGAGCGACGAACACGATGAAGCCGCTGCCCTAACCAGACCAGATTTCCAAAACTGCGCCCCCTACCTGGCGAGCCAAAGATGTCGGTGGAAACGACACCTATGGAATCACTGGGATCCCTTCTACGGTTGGTGGGCGCGGGGTTGTGCAAAGAGTGGGTCTGGTAGTCAGCACAAAGATCGTTTACCCAGGTTCGGGCCGCGAGGATGCGTAATACCCTAGTCCTGCTTTTGGTGTATATCTGAGTGTTCTTGAGTTCTTGAACTAGCTGCGGTGCGTGCCTAGTTCAAAAGATCCGAATCCCCCTCCAGTATGCCTCGGGCCTCCTTTTATAGTCAAAAGGGGTCGCCACAGTGGCACACAGGAGGTGGAAAGGTGTATAGTGTTTAAGTCTATCCTCTGGCACCGTCGTACAAACGCATTTAATGCGCTGCCGACGTGCCCTTCTTGCTTTATCGGGGACGGCGGGGAAGCTCGTCCCAGCTGTCGTCGCCTCGCTTGGCTCCGACGCGCGTCTGAGCTGATGAGGCGTTGTAGCGCCACGTTGGCTGGCTGCTGGGCTAGCGTGGTGGCAGAGTCTTCAGGAAGATCTGCATGCCACCACGCAGGTGCTTGCTGAATTGGCCTGGAGGTCGCGTGTCGCCACGCAGGTGCCTGCCCAGCTGTTTGGGCTGGCAGCTGTATTGGAACGGCGGTGGAGTCTTGGCAGACGTGGGCCTGGCCGTGGCCCCGCAGGTGTCCTCGGCAAGGGTCTTGCTGTGGCATCGCAGTCGTCCCCGGCAAGGATCTTGCTGGGGGTCTTGTGGATTTCCTCGGCCAGGATCTTGTCGAGGATCGTCGTCTTCTGGTCCTCATCTGATCTTGTGTGCTTATGATCTTCACAAAGATCTGCATGCCACCATGGAGGTGCCTCCCGAGCCTTGGTTCCAATGTGGTTGATGCCATTGGAACCCTTGGGCTCAAGGGTGGCGCGCTCTGCTGGCGTCGGGCAAGTTGCCCCGGCAAGGCTCTTGTTGGGGCTGCGGAGGCCGCCCCGGCAAGGGCCTTCCTGGGGGAGCCCACCTCGCCCCTCTGCTCTTTGCGTCTCTGGCCTTGGCGTTGCTTCGCTTGTCTTGCGCCTTTGGCTTCCCTCCTGTGCCCTGCTTAATGTGGCCGCGGGCGCGGCTCTGACTGCCCGTGCACAAGTAAAGGGGTGAAAAGGAGAGCCCCTACTTTTGTACACCGACAACGTCCTAGAGATGTGGAAGGCCTTATTCATGAAAGCACCATAGGGGAAGGTAGAGGAGTGTCGGGAGCGAGAGTGTCTAGTATTCATCATCCTGCTTTTTGCTATTACTCATTATTTGCTGGGAGATGTTTAATTGGTCGTGGAGAGAGTGGAGGCCTTAGTACCCCTGACCTTGCCATTTTATGCCACGCTATACGTAGAGATAGAACCTACAGTTTGGGCGCTATGGTTGCTAAACGGTTGAGTATGAACCATACAAAGGGTCCTATTTTCGGAGGCATCTTCGCCTCCCGCCTTGCTAAACACTTTGAGATACCCATTGGGCACAATGAAAAAGAGAAGAAATTGTTACCCACTATATATTTAGAATATGACAGCATGGTATCACATAAGTTTATTAGACATGATGAGAAAAAGAGAATTATTTATAACCTGGTATTTAGTGAGAATACTATTTAGATTATTACCCTGCCTACACCTGTTTTGTTCGATATGCATTCAGGCAGGTACATTGTTTTGCCCGCGGATATTCATGCATACTGGGAGGGGACACGATCCCCACCTCCTGAGCCAGAGCCATCACCTGATCCATACCAGGAGTCTGTTTATCAGTGGGCTCACAGGAGCTCGCTAACCAGTGGAACCCCCAGGATCCTCCTCAGTACACCGGAGAGAACTACTTTGATCCATGGAAGTAGACCAACTTAGGCCAAAAGCCTAAGCTTGGGGGAGTACGTATTTCTCACCGACATTATATTCATGTTCACACACTCATTTCAGTTGTCGGTGCTCATACTTTTTCATTTTAATATCCATGCTAGTTTATTTCTTTTTCTGCTTTCTTCTTGTGTG